>NC_133728.1:3673824-3728566 GCF_048934315.1 Petromyzon marinus
CTGATGATTTGGTAATAGCTGCTCATTCAGAGGAGGAGTTGGAGACGCTGCTGCTGAGACTGGAGCGTGCCACTAAGAGATGGGGCCTTACCATCAGCCCCACCAAAACTAAGCACCTGCCTGGGTATTTTGTACCATCGGACACTCCACCCCCACAACTCCCAATCGGTCTCACTCCGAATCAGTCGAGCGGCAATATCTTTTCATCGGTTGCGTAACGCTGTGTGGAAGCTACCTGGTCTATCGCTCCGCACTAAGCTTCAGGTCTTCTCGGCCACGGTCATTCCCTCCCTTCTCTACGCTTGCGAAACGTGGACCCCCCTAATGGAACATCTTCGCCGGTTAGAAACATTTAGGCTGGCCTGCCTACGATCCATCCTGGGTTTAACCAGACTGGATTGTGTGAGGAGCTCACAAATCCTTGAAAGATCTGGGCAAGGTCCCATCGGTGAGCTCCTCCGGCGGGGAAGGCTGCGATGGCTGGGTCATGTAGCCCGCATGCCCAGCCACCGCATGCCGAAACAGCTTTTGTTCGGCCGGATTGAGGGGGCTAAGCGGGCGCGGCACGAGCTAGAGAAGAGATGGAGTGATGTGGTACAGGAGGACGTGGAGCTGAGTGGACTTGCCGATGACTGGTACCAGCGGTGTCAATATCGGCCTCTGTGGAGGAGGCTCGTGAAGGACGCTACTGGGCAGTTGGAGGTAGTCGCCCTCCAACAACAAAGGAGGGCGGAGGAGCGACGCTCACAACAACGAGCGGAGCGCCGGGTGGCTAAAGCACAGCAGGTTGCCACAGTAGGGGGCACAGGTGGTGCATCAGCCAGTCATCTCAGTCAGTCGACCCGTGGCACCTGGGTCTGCCCCGTGACCTCCTGCCAGCGGGCGTTCGACACTTCACGTGGCCTCAGGGTGCACATAGCCTGGCACAAGCGTCGTGGTGATGTCACCGCCACTTAGTGGCAAATGGCAGTTGTTGTTGTGTGGGGAGCGGTGATGTAGCGGTTAGCGCTACGCTGCGCTACGAAACCGGTGACCCGGGTTCGATTCCCGCTCACGGCCAACACCACCAGTGACGATTATCTGAACCGGTCCTGGGCCTCCCCTAGGTCGACTCGGTCTCAAATGAGTACCTGGTGTAGCGGTGTGTAGTAAACATCGTCACTGGGGGAGACAAAGGCGGCCGGGCGTGGTGTTGGCCACCCACCCCACCGTGCCAGCCTTCATAGGTGCTCGCTAACAGCATTTGCCCCTACAGTCTGTTAAGGCTATACAGGGGGAGCCTCTGGACGACTGCATCGTTGAGTGATATTTTTTTTTTAAACGCCGATTGCCGTGTGTCTCTTCGTAATGCGGGTTTGCTTTTGCACTGATCTCTGTCTGTCTCTGTCTGGCTGTCTCTGATTGCTCTCTGGCTGTCTCTGTCTCTGATCGCTCTCTGGCTGTCTCTGATCTCTCTCTGGCTGTCTCTGTCTCTGATCTCTGTCTGGCTGTCTCTGATCTCTCTCTGGCTGTCTCTGATCTCACCTCTATCTGGTCGCTCTATTGTATTGTATTTGTTGTTGTAACGTTCTGACCCCGTTCCCCGACTGGACATCTCTGAAAAAAAGCTTTATAGCTCATCGGATTCCTCCTGCAGCATAAATACAGATTCTGATATTAGATAAATTATACCTCCCTCCCTCCCTGGCTCCCTCCCTCGCTCCCTCCCTCCCTCCCTGGCTCCCTCCCTCGCTCCCTCCCTCGCTCCCTGGCTCCCTCCCTCGCTCCCTGGCTCCCTCCCTCGCTCCCTCCCTCCCTCGCTCCCTCCCTCGCTCCCTCGCTCCCTCCCTGGCTCCCTCGCTCCCTCCCTCGCTCCCTCCCTGGCTCCCTCCCTCGCTCCCTCCCTGGCTCCCTCCCTCGCTCCCTCCCTCGCTCCCTCCCTCCCTCGCTCCCTCCCTTGCTCCCTCCCTCCCTCCCTCGCTCCCTCGCTCCCCTCCCCCAACTTTGTGAGGCTACCAGAGACTGAGGGTGAAATCCCACTCCTCGCCTGGGTCTCGGTGTCCCTCCGTCTCTCTCGGAAGGTTCACAATGGCCGTGTCAGAGGCACCGAGTCAGGGCTGCCGCTATCTTTGGGTTCAAGCCCTGGGTCTGGGCGTCTCTCTTCGCAGGTTCACATTGGCCCAGGCAGGTCATGATGATGACCTTGTTCATGATATTGACGATGCTGATGTTTGCTATGCCAGAGGTGGTGGTGGTGGTGATGATGCTGGTGATGATGATGATAATGATGACATTGGTTTGGATGATGGTGATGGTGATTCGGCTAGTGATGATTGCATTGGTGATGATGATGATGATGGAATGGAGATTTTGCTAGTAGTGATGGTGATAATGGTGATGGTCATGGTGACAATGATAACATTCACGATTATGATGAGAATGCTTTAGATGATGATGGTGCTGATGTTGTTGCAGGAGAGCCAGCCATCAACAGAAGCATCATGGCAGTGAGCTGTGATGGAACGCGGGACACAGTAGCTTCATCTTGCAGTGAGTGAGTGAGCGGGCGGGCGAGTGAGCGGATGTGCGGGTGGGTGAGCGAGTGAGCGAGTGGTTGAATGATGAAGTGCATGGGTGGTTGGGTGGGCGAGCGAGTGAGCGATCGAGCTGGTGAGTGAGTGAGCAAGCAGGAGCATGGGTAAGTGTTTCGGCGAGTGAATACGCGAGTGAGCGAGTGAATGAATGAATGAACGAGCGGGTGAGTGTTTGGGCGAGTGGGTGAGTGAGTGAGCGAATGAGTTGGTCAATGAATGAGCGAGCATGTCAGTGAGTGGGCGGGCGGACGGGTGGGTGAGTGTTTGGGCAAGTGAGCGAGGGAGCGAGCAGGTGAGTGTTTGGGCGAGTGAGTGGGTGAGTGTTTGGGCGAGTGAGTGAGCGAGCGAGCGGGGTGAGTGTTTGGGCGAGCGAGTGAGTGAGCGGGCGAGTGAGTGAGCGAGTGTGTGGGTGAGTGTTTGGGCGAGTGAGTGGGCGAGTGAGTGAGCGAGCGAGTGTGTGGGTGAGTGTTTGGGCGAGTGAGTTAGCGAGCGAGGGAGCGAGTGTTTGGGCGAGTGAGTGAGTGAGCGGGTGAGTGTTTGGGCGAGAGAGTGAGTGAGTGTGTGGGTGAGTGTTTGGGCGAGTGAGTGGGTGAGTGAGTGAGCGAGCGGGTGAGTGATTGGGCGAGCAAGTGAGTGAGTGTGTGGGTGAGTGTTTGTGCGAGTGGGTGAGTGTTTGGGCGAGTGAGTGAGTGAGTGAGCGAGTGAGTGAGCAAGTAAGTGAGTGAGCAAGTGAGTGAGTGTTTGGGCAAGTGGGTGAGTGTTTGGGCGAGTGGGTGAGTGTTTGGGCGAGTGAGTGAGCGAGTGGGTGAGTGAGCGAGTGAGTGAGCGAGTGGGTGAGTGAGTGAGCGAGTGAGTGAGTGAGTGAGCGAGTGGGTGAGTGTTTGGGCGAGTGGGTGAGTGAGTGAGTGAGCGAGTGAGCGAGTGAGTGAGCGAGTGGGTGAGTGTTTGGGCGAGTGAGTGAGCGAGCGAGCGAGTGAGCGAGTGGGTGAGTGTTTGGGCGAGTGAGTGAGTGAGCGAGTGAGCGAGTGGGTGAGTGTTTGGGCGAGTGGGTGAGTGAGCGAGTGGGTGAGTGTTTGGGCGAGTGAGTGAGTGAGCGAGTGAGCGAGTGGGTGAGTGTTTGGGCGAGTGGGTGAGTGAGTGAGTGAGCGAGTGGGTGAGTGTTTGGGCGAGTGGGTGAGTGAGCGAGTGGATGAGTGTTTGGGCGAGTGAGTGAGCGAGCGAGCGAGTGAGCGAGTGGGTGAGTGTTTGGGCGAGTGGGTGAGCGAGTGGGTGAGTGTTTGTGCGAGTGGGTGAGTGTTGGGGCGAGTGAAGGTGCAACTGCACCGCTGTGTTGTCATTACAATGCCCCCCCCCCTCCCCGCCCCCCCCAGTGCGAGTGTGGGGACGTGCCCAGGTGCTCCAGGTGTTTGTGCCGGGGGCCCGCGGGCCGTGGGGGTTCGCCTGCTCCGACGGGTGGAGCGGCGCCCTCTCCCACTTCAGCTGCAGCTCCATGGGCTACGACAGGTGGGGGGGGGGGGCGAGTGAGGGGGGGGGTTGGGGGGGGGGCGAGTGGGGTGAATGTGCACGCCCACACTTCCCTGGTACACGCCGCACTGCACACAAATCACACCACGGTGTGCCGCACGAAATCCCCTCCCCACTCACGGTGCCATGCTGCCCCCCCTCCCCCCCCCCCCCCAGTGTTGAGAGTGCCGAGGCGGTGGACGTGGCCACGCTGGGGCTGAACGCCTCCTCCACGTTCCTCAGGGCCAACCCCGCGGCCATCGCGGACTCCACCACCGCCACGGTCGCCACGGTCTTCCAGACGTGGTGGGTGGGTGGGTGGGCGAGTGGGTGGGTGGGTGAGTGGGTGGGTGGGTGAGCGAGTGGCTGTGTGGGTGAGCAAGTGGCTGATTGAGTAGGTAAGTGGCTGTGTGGGTGAGTGGCTGTGTGAGTGAGTGGCTGTGTGGGTGAGTGGGTGAGCGAGTGGCTGTGTGCCTGTGTGGGTGAGCGAGTGGGTGGGTGAGCGAGTGGGTGGGTGGCTGTGTGGGTGAGTGAATGGGTGAGCGAGTGACTGTGTGGGTGAGCGAGTGGCTGAGTGGCTGTGTGGGTGAGCGAGTAGGTGAGTTGGTGAGCGGGTGGGTGGCTGTGTGGATGAGCGTGTAGGCGAGTGTGTGGGTGAGTGAGTGGGTGAGCGAGTGGGTGAGTGTGTGGGTAAGCGAGTGGGTGAGTGGCTGTGTGGGTGAGTGAGTGGGTGAGCGAGTGGCTGTGTGGCTGAGTGTGTGGCTGAGTGTGTGGGTGAGCGAGTGGGTGAGTGTGTGGGTGAGTGGCTGTGTGGGTGAGTGAGTGGGTGAGTGGCTGTGTGGGTGAGTGAGTGGGTGAGCGAGTGGCTGTGTGGCTGAGTGTGTGGCTGAGTGTGTGGGTGAGCGAGTGGGTGAGTGTGTGGGTGAGTGGCTGTGTGGGTGAGTGAGTGGGTGAGCGAGTGGGTGAGTGACTGTGTGGGTGAGCGAGTGGGTGAGTGGCTGTGTGGGTGAGCGAGTGGGTGAGTGGCTGTGTGGGTGAGCGAGTGGGTGAGTTGGTGAGCGGGTGGGTCGCTGTGTGGATGAGCGTGTGGGTGAGTATGTGGGTGAGTGTGTGGGTGAGTGTGTGGGTGGGTGAGTGACTGTGTGGGTGAGTGAGTGGGTAAGTGACTGTGTGGGTGAGTGAGTGGGTGAGTGACTGTGTGGGTGACTGTGTGGGTGAGTGACTGTGTGGGTGACTGTGTGGGTAAGTGACTGTGTGGGTGAGTGACTGTGTGGGTGAGTGACTGTGTGGGTGAGTGGCTGTGTGGGTGAGTGGCTGTGTGGGTGAGTGACTGTGTGGGTGAGTGACTGTGTGAGTGAGTGGGTGAGTGGCTGTGTGGGTGAGTGAGTGGGTGAGTGAGTGGGTGAGTGAGTGGGTGAGTGACTGTGTGGGTGAGTGACTGTGTGGGTGAGTGACTGTGTGGGTGAGTGAGTGGGTGAGTGGCTGTGTGGGTGAGTGAGTGGGTGAGTGAGTGGGTGAGTGGCTGTGTGGGTGAGTGAGTGGGTGAGTGAGTGGGTGAGTGAGTGGGTGAGTGAGTGGGTGAGTGACTGTGTGGGTGAGTGACTGTGTGGGTGAGTGACTGTGTGGGTGAGTGAGTGAGTGGGTGAGTGAGTGGGTGAGTGACTGTGTGGGTGGGTGAGTGAGTGGGTGAGTGACTGTGTGGGTGAGTGACTGTGTGGGTGAGTGACTGTGTGGGTGAGTGACTGTGTGGGTGAGTGACTGTGGGTGAGTGACTGTGTGGGTGAGTGACTGTGTGGGTGAGTGACTGTGTGGGTGAGTGAGTGTTTTATTCTTCCCACAGGGAGACCTGTGGCACCGGCAAGGTCATCACTCTGCAGTGCTTGCGTGAGAAACCCAGCGCACACACAGAGACGTGTCACCCAGCCAGCTACACACACAGAGACGTGTCACCCAGCCAGCTACACACACAGAGACGTGTCACCCAGCCAGCTACACACACAGAGACGTGTCACCCTGCCAGCTACACACAGAGACGTGTCACCCTGCCAGCTACACACAGAGACGTGTCACCCTGCCAGCTACACACACAGAGACGTGTCACCCTGCCAGCTACACACACAGAGACGTGTCACCCTGCCAGCTACCCAGCTACACACACAGAGACGTGTCACCCTGCCAGCTACCCAGCTACACACACACAGAGACGTGTCACCCTGCCAGCTACACACACAGAGACGTGTCACCCAGCCAGCTACCCAGCTACACACACAGAGACGTGTCACCCAGCCAGCTACCCAGCTACACACACAGAGACGTGTCACCCAGCCAGCTACCCAGCTACACACACAGAGACGTGTCACCCAGCCAGCTACACACACAGAGACGTGTCACCCAGCCAGCTACCCAGCTACACACACAGAGACGTGTCACCCAGCCAGCTACCCAGCTACACACACAGAGACGTGTCACCCAGCCAGCTACACACACAGAGACGTGTCACCCAGCCAGCTACCCAGCTACACACACAGAGACGTGTCACCCAGCCAGCTACACACACACAGAGACGTGTCACCCTGCCAGCTACACACACAGAGACGTGTCACCCAGCCAGCTACCCAGCTACACACACAGAGACGTGTCACCCTGCCAGCTACACACACAGAGACGTGTCACCCAGCCAGCTACACAGCTACACACACAGAGACGTGTCACCCAGCCAGCTACACACACAGAGACGTGTCACCCAGCCAGCTACACACAGAGAGACGTGTCACCCAGCCAGCTACACACAGAGAGACGTGTCACCCTGCCAGCTACACACACAGAGACGTGTCACCCTGCCAGCTACCCAGCTACACACACAGAGACGTGTCACCCAGCCAGCTACACACAGAGAGACGTGTCACCCTGCCAGCTACACACACAGAGACGTGTCACCCTGCCAGCTACCCAGCTACACACACAGAGACGTGTCACCCTGCCAGCTACCCAGCTACACACACAGAGACGTGTCACCCAGCCAGCTACACACACACAGAGACGTGTCACCCAGCCAGCTACCCAGCTACACACACAGAGACGTGTCATCCAGCCAGCTACCCAGCTACACACACAGAGACGTGTCACCCTGCCAGCTACCCAGCTACACACACAGAGACGTGTCAGCCAGCCAGCTACACACACAGAGACGTGTCACCCAGCCAGCTACCCAGCTACACACACAGAGACGTGTCACCCTGCCAGCTACCCAGCTACACACACAGAGACGTGTCACCCAGCCAGCTACCCAGTTACACACACAGAGACGTGTCACCCAGCCAGCTACCCAGCTACACACACAGAGACGTGTCACCCAGCCAGCTACACACACACAGAGACGTGTCACCCAGCCAGCTACCCAGTTACACACACACAGAGACGTGTCACCCAGCCAGCTACACACACAGAGACGTGTCACCCAGCCAGCTACACACACAGAGACGTGTCACCCAGCCTGATACACACACAGAGACGTGTCACCCAGCCAGCTACCCAGCTACACACACAGAGACGCGTCACCCTGCCAGCTACCCAGCTACACACACAGAGACGTGTCACCCAGCCAGCTACCCAGCTACACACACACAGAGACGTGTCACCCAGCCAGCTACACACACAGAGACGTGTCACCCAGCCAGCTACCCAGCTACACACACACAGAGACGTGTCACCCTGCCAGCTACACACACACAGAGACGTGTCACCCAGCCAGCTACACACACAGAGACGTGTCACCCTGCCAGCTACCCAGCTACACACACAGAGACGTGTCACCCAGCCAGCTACACACAGAGAGACGTGTCACCCTGCCAGCTACACACACAGAGACGTGTCACCCTGCCAGCTACCCAGCTACACACACAGAGACGTGTCACCCTGCCAGCTACCCAGCTACACACACAGAGACGTGTCACCCAGCCAGCTACACACACACAGAGACGTGTCACCCAGCCAGCTACCCAGCTACACACACAGAGACGTGTCATCCAGCCAGCTACCCAGCTACACACACAGAGACGTGTCACCCTGCCAGCTACCCAGCTACACACACAGAGACGTGTCACCCAGCCAGCTACACACACACAGAGACGTGTCACCCAGCCAGCTACCCAGCTACACACACAGAGACGTGTCATCCAGCCAGCTACCCAGCTACACACACAGAGACGTGTCACCCTGCCAGCTACCCAGCTACACACACAGAGACGTGTCACCCAGCCAGCTACACACACACAGAGACGTGTCACCCAGCCAGCTACCCAGCTACACACACAGAGACGTGTCACCCAGCCAGCTACACACACACAGAGACGTGTCACCCAGCCAGCTACCCAGCTACACACACAGAGACGCGTCACCCTGCCAGCTACCCAGCTACACACACAGAGACGTGTCACCCAGCCAGCTACCCAGCTACACACACACAGAGACGTGTCACCCAGCCAGCTACACACACAGAGACGTGTCACCCAGCCAGCTACCCAGCTACACACACACAGAGACGTGTCACCCTGCCAGCTACACACACACAGAGACGTGTCACCCAGCCAGCTACACACACAGAGACGTGTCACCCAGCCAGCTACCCAGTTACACACACACAGAGACGTGTCACCCAGCCAGCTACACACACAGAGACGTGTCACCCAGCCACACGTCCACCCACCCACACCCACCCAGCCACACACACAACCACGCACCCACCCATGCCCCCAACCACCAAACCACCCACCCAACCAACCACCCACCCACCCAACCAACCACCCACCCACCCAACCAACCACCCACCCACCCACCCAACCAACCACCCACCCACCCAACCAACCACCCACCCACCCAACCACCCACCCACCCAACCAACCACCCACCCACCCAACCAACCACCCACCCACCCAACCAACCACCCACCCAACCAACCACCCACCCAACCACCCACCCACCCAACCAACCACCCACCCACCCAACCAACCACCCACCCAACCAACCACCCACCCACCCAACCAACCACCCACCCAACCACCCACCCAACCAACCACCCACCCACCGAACCAACCACCCACCCACCCAACCACCCACCCACCCAATCAACCACCCACCCAACCAACCACCCACCCAACCAACCACCCACCCAACCAACCACCCACTCAACCACCCAACCAACCACCCAACCAACCACCCACCTACCCAACCACCCACCCACCCAACCAACCAACCACCCACCCAACCAACCACCCACCCAACCAACCACCCACCCAACCACCCACCCAACCAACCACCCACCCACCGAACCAACCACCCACCCACCCAATCAACCACCCACCCAACCAACCACCCACCCAACCAACCACCCACCCAACCAACCACCCACCCAACCACCCACCCAACCAACCACCCAACCAACCACCCACCTACCCAACCACCCACCCAACCAACCAACCACGCACCCAGTCATGCACCTACCTAGTCACGCACCCATCCAACCTACCACCCACGCACCCAACTAACCACCCAACCACCCACCCAACTACCCACCCAACTACCCACCCAACCACCCACCCAACCACCCACCCAACCACCCACCCAACCACCCACCCAACCACCCACCCAACCACTTAAACCCACCCAACCCAACAACAACAACAACATCATCAGCAGCAGCAATCACCATCAGCAGCCATGACACAGGAGAGGTGTCGCTGGCGCGGCGATGTTGACGCAAGTTGCGACGACGACTGTGATTGTGACGACGACTGTGATTGTGACGACGACTGTGATTGTGACGACGACTGTGATTGTGACGACGACTGTGATTGTGACGACGACGACGACTGTGATTGTGACGACGACGACGACTGTGATTGTGACGACGACTGTGATTGTGACGACGACGACGACGATGTGCCCCCCACTCCCCCTCCCCCCCAGCGTGTGGCGGAGGAGCCCCCCTGGAGAGCTCGCGAGTGGTGGGGGGCCGCCCGGCGGCGGGGGGCCGCTGGCCATGGCAAGTGTCGCTGCACTACGACGCTTCGCTCGTGTGCGGCGGCTCCATCGTGGCGCCCTCCTGGGTGGTGACGGCCGCTCACTGCGTCGTGCAGTGAGACGCGCAGCCACCGCACTACCACCGCACTACCACCGCACTACCACCGTACCAACACCACACTACCACACAACCACAGCACTACCACACAACCACCGCACTACCACCCCACTACCACCGCACTACCACCGTACCACCACCACACTACCACCGCACTACCACCGCACTACCACCGTACCACTACCACACTACCACCGCACTACCACCGCACTACGACACAACCACCGCACTACCACCGCACCACCACACTACCACCGCACTACCACCGCACTACCACCGCACTACCACACAACCACTGTACCACTAACGCACTACCACCGCACCAACACCGCACTAAGACCACACTACCACCACACTACCACCGCACTACCACCGCACTACCACACAACCACCGCACTACCACCGCACTACCACCACACCACCACACAACCACCGTACCACTACCACACTACCACCGCACTACCACCGCACTACCACACAACCACCGTACCACTACCACACTACCACCGCACTACCACCACACTACCACACAACCACCGTACCACTACCACACTACCACCGCACTACCACCGAACAACCACCACACTACCACCACACTACCACCGTACCACTACCACACTACCACCGCACTACCACCGCACTACTACCACACTACCACCGCACTACCACCGCACTACCACCGCACTACCACCGTACCACTACCACACTACCACCGCACTACCACCGCACTACCACCGCACTACCACCGCACTACCACACAACCACCGTACCACTGCACTAACACCGCACTATCACCGCACTACCACACAACCACCGTACCACTACCACACTACCACCGCACTACCACACAACCACTGTACCACTACCACCGCACTACCACACAACCACTGTACCACTACCACCGCACTACCACACAACCACTGTACCACTACCACCGCACTACCACACAACCACTGTACCACTACCACCGCACTACCACACAACCACTGTACCACTACCACCGCACTACCACACAACCACTGTACCACTACCACCGCACTACCACCGCACAACCACCGCACTACCGCCGCACAACCACCGCACCACCGCACAACCACCGCACCACTGCACTCACTGCGCGAACCGTACCACCGCACCACCGCACACACAGACCGCACCGCACACACACACAGACCGCACCACCACACACACAGACCGCACCGCACACACACACAGACCGCACCGCACACACACACACAGACCACACCGCCACACACACGCACTGCACGCATGCACCACGTGCACGGACTGCATACACGCGCCACCGCACACACGGACTGTACCGCATGCACCGCACACACGGACTGTACCGCATGCACCGCACACACGGACTGTACCGCATGCACCGCACACACGGACTGTACCGCATGCACCGCACCACCGCACCGCAGCAGTAGCAGCAGTGGCAGCAGTGGCAGCAGTGGCGGCAGTCGTGGTAGTAATGGCAGTAGCAGATGACGAAGTTGCCGATGACGACGCTGTTTGCTGATGCCGACGACTTTTCTGACGATGACGATGTTGACGATGACGACATTGCTGCTGCTGCTGCTGACGACGATGACGACGATGATGATGACGACGACGTTGCCCGATGCTCAGGCCTTTTCTGACACTGATCGTGAAGACGATGATGACGTTGTTGCTGATGATGATGCCGACGACTTTTCTGACACTGATTGTGAAGACGATGATGACGTTGTTGCTGATGATGATGCCGACGACTTTTCTGACACTGATCGTGAAGACGATGATGACGTTGTTGCTGATGATGATGCCGACGACTTTTCTGACACTGATCGTGAAGACGATGATGACGTTGTTGCTGATGATTATGCCGACGACTTTTCTGACACTGATCGTGAAGACGATGATGACGTTGTTGCTGATGATGATGCCGACGACTTTTCTGACGACGACGACGACGATGTTGACGATGACGATGTTGACGATGACGATGTTGCTGCTGCTGCTGACGATGACGACGACGACGACGATATTGCTGCTGCTGCTGACGACGATGAGGACGATGATGATGATGATGATGACGACGATGTTGATGGTGACGATATTGCTGCTGCTGCTGCTGCTGACGACGATGAGGACGATGATGATGATGATGATGACGACGATGTTGACGATGACGATATTGCTGCTGCTGACGACGATGAAGACGACGATGATGATGACGACGACGTTGTTGCCGATGCTCAGGCCTTTTCTGACACTGATCGTGAAGACGACAATGACGTTGTTGCTGATGACGATGTTGCTGCTGCTGCTGACGATGACGACGGCGACGATGAAGATGACGACGACGTCGTTGCTGATGATGACGATGATGACGATGATGATGCCGAGGGCTTTTCTGACGATGACGACGACCACGATGATGATGTTGCCGACCGTTGCCAGCAACACGTTGCCGGGCCTGTGGAAGGTGTACGCCGGCCTGGTGGAACAGCCGTCCATGATCGCCCCCTACCTGGTGGTGGACAAGCTCTACTTCCACTCGCTCTACGACCCCCAGTCGTCCGACTTCGACGTCGCTCTGCTGCGCCTGCAGGGCCCCGCGCACTTCTCGGGTGAGGCGGGGGGGGGGGGGAAGTGGGGGGTGGAGGGGGGGGGGCGAGGAGGTGGGGGCTCTCCCCCCCCCCCTTCCCGTAACGTCGCCGCGTCACGTGTCGCCACGTTGTGTGCGCGTGTCCCGTGTGCGTGTAATTCTGTGTGCGTGTAATTCTGTGTGTGTGCGTGTGTGTAATTCTGTGTGTGTGTGCGTGTAATTCTGTGTGTGTGTGTGTAATTCTGTGTGTGTGCGTGTGTGTAATTCTGTGTGTGTGTGCGTGTAATTCTGTGTGTGTGTGTGTAATTCTGTGTGTGTGCGTGTGTGTAATTCTGTGTGTGTGTGCGTGTAATTCTGTGTGTGTGCGTGTGTGCGTGTGTGTGTAATTCTGTGTGTGTGCGTGTAATTCTGTGTGCGTGTGTGTGCGTGTAATTCTGTGTGTGAGTGTAATTCTGTGTGCGTGTGTGTGTGTGCGTGTAATTCTGTGTGTGTGCGTGTAATTCTGTGTGTGTGTAATTCTGTGTGTGTGCGTGTAATTCTGTGTGCGTGTGTGTGCGTGTAATTCTGTGTGTGCGCGTGAAATTCTGTGTGTGCGTGTAATTCTGTGTGTGTGTGTGAGTGTAATTCTGTGTGTGTGTGTGCGTGTAATTCTGTGTGTGTGCGTGTAATTCTGTGTGCGTGTGTGTGCGTGTAATTCTGTGTGTGTGTAATTCTGTGTGCGTGTGTGTGCGTGTAATTCTGTGTGTGTGTAATTCTGTGTGTGTGTGCGTGTAATTCTGTGTGTGTGCGTATGTGTAATTCTGTGTGTGTGTGTAATTCTGTGTGTGCGTGTAATTCTGTGTGTGTGTGTGTAATTCTGTGTGTGTGCGTGTGTGTAATTCTGTGTGCGTGTAATTCTGTGTGTGTCTGCGTGTGCGTGTAATTCTGTGTGCGTGTGTGTGCGTGTAATTCTGTGCGTGCGTGTGTGCGTGTAATTCTGTGTGCGTGTAATTCTGTGTGCGTGTAATTCTGTGTGTGTGTAATTCTGTGTGTGTGCGTGTAATTCTGTGTGTGTGCGTGTGTGCGTGTAATTCTGCATGTGTGTGCGTGTAATTCTGTATGTGTGTGCGTGTAATTCTGTGTGCGTGTGTGTGTAATTCTGTATGTGTGTGCGTGTAATTCTGTATGTGTGTGCGTGTAATTCTGTGTGCGTGTGTGTGTAATTCTGTGTGTGTGCGTGTAATTCTGTGTGTGTGCGTGTAATTCTGTGTGTGTGCGTGTAATTCTGTGTGCGTGCGTGTGTGCGTGTAATTCTGTATGTGTGTGCGTGTAATTCTGTATGTGTGTGCGTGTAATTCTGTATGTGTGTGCGTGTAATTCTGTGTGTGTGTGTGGGGAGCGGTGGTGTAGCGGTTAGCGCTACGCCGCGCTACGAACCCCGTGCGGCCCGGGTTCGATTCCCGCTCACGGCCAACGCCACCGGTGACGATTATCTGAACCGGTCCCCGGGGCCTCCCCTAGGTCGACTGGGCCTCGACAATGGTGGCCCACCGGGCGCGGATGCTGACCACCCACCCCCCCATCCCCCCTCGTGTGCCGTTGCTGCTACTCGCTATGACAGCACTTTCCCCGCAAGTCTGTTGAGGCTACACGGGGGATCTTTGTCTTTGTGTGCGTCTCCGTGCAGGTTCCGTGTCGCCCGCGTGTCTGCCCGGAGCTGAGTTTGACTCCCCACCGGGGCAGATGTGCTGGATCACGGGCTGGGGCCGAACCGACGAACACACGAGTGAGCGGACTTCGTTCCCACAACCACAACCTTGCCACAACCTTGCCACCACTACAACCACATCCTTGCCATGGCAATCACCACCACAACAACCAGAGATTACCACCACCATAACTACATCCTGACCACCACAACAACCGCAGAGATAACCACAACGTTACCACCACCACAACCTTGCCACCACTACAGCCACATCCTTGCCATCGCAATCACCACCACAACAACCAGAGATTAACCACCACCATAACTACAACCTGACCACCACAACAACCGCAGAGATAACCACAACGTTACCACCACCACCATCACCACAACCTTGCCACCACTACAACCACATCCTTGCCATCGCAATCACCACCACAACAACCAGAGATTACCACCACCATAACTACAACCTGACCACCACAACAACCGCAGAGATAACCACAACGTTACCACCACCACCACAACCTTGCCACCACTACAACCACATCCTTGCCATCGCAATCACCACCACAACAACCAGAGATTAACCACCACCATAACTACAACCTGACCACCACAACAACCGCAGAGATAACCACAACGTTACCACCACCACCACCATCACCACAACCTTGCCACCACTACAACCACATCCTTGCCATCGCAATCACCACCACAACAACCAGAGATTACCACCACCATAACTACAACCTGACCACCACAACAACCGCAGAGATAACCACAACGTTACCACCACCACCACCACAACCTTGCCACCACTACAACCACATCCTTGCCATCGCAATCACCGCCACAACAACCAGAGATTAACCACCACCATAACTACAACCTGACCACCACAACAACCGCAGAGATAACCACAACGTTACCACCACCACAACCTTGCCACCACTACAACCACATCCTTGCCATCGCAATCACCACCACAACAACCAGAGATAACCACCACCATAACTACAACCTGACCACCACAACAACCGCAGAGATAACCACAACGTTACCACCACCACCACAACCTTTCGACCACCACCAGCAAGCAGACCACTGATGATACAGCCGATGAGATGTTATTGCTGACGTGAACACTGACGACGACGATAATGATGGTGACGACGACGACGAGGATTATGAGGACGACGATGACGATGACGTTGACGACGACGATGTTGACGACGATGACGATCATGACGACGTTGACGACGATGACGACGATGATAACGACGACGATGTTGACGACGATGACGACGATGATAACGATGAAGACGACGACGATGACGACGACGATGACGACGATGACGACGATGATAACGACGATGATACCACCCCCCCCCCGCTCCCCCCCCCAGACGCGGTGTCCCCCACACTGCAGGAGGCCCGCGTGCCGCTCCTCTCCACGGCGCTCTGCAACTCGGGCAGCTACTACCGTGGTGCCATCACCCCACGCATGGTGTGTGCCGGATACGAGAAAGGGGGCATCGACGGGTGCCAGGTGAACAACATCGCACGCTCACACACACACTCACACACACACACACGCACACGCACACGCTCACACACACACACACACGCACACCCACACACCCACACACGCACACACCCACACACACACACGCACGCTCACCCATACACCCACACACGCACCCACACACACACACACCCACACACACACACACCCACACACACACACACCCACACACACACACACCCACACACACACACACCCACACACACACACGCACACACACACACACACGCACACACACGCACACGCACACACCCACACACACACACGCACACACACACCCACGCACACACACGCTCACCCACACACCCACACGCACACACACACACACGCACACACACACGCACGCTCACCCACACACCCACACACACACACGCACACACGCACACCCACACACACCCACACACGCACACACACACGCACGCTCACCCACACACGCTCACCCACACACCCACACGCACACACACGCACACCCACACACGCACACACACACGCAGGCTCACCCACACACCCACACACGCACACACGCACACACACACACGCACACCCACACACGCACACACCCACACACCCACACACGCACACACGCACACCCACACACGCACACACACACGCTCACCCACACAACCACACACACAACCACACAACCACACGCACACACACACACGCTCACCCACACACCCACACACGCACACACACACAACCACACGCACCCACACACGCACACACGCTCACCCACACACCCACACACGCACACACACACAACCACATGCACCCACACACGCACACACGCTCACCCACACACGCTCACACGCACACGCTCACCCACACACCCACACACACACGCACACACACGCTCACCCACACACCCACACACGCACACACGCACACCCACACACGCACACCCACACACCCACACATGCACACACACACGCAGGCTCACCCACACACCCACACACGCACACACACGCACACACGCGCACACACGCACACACACGCACACACGCACACCCGCACACCCGCACACACACACACGCTCACCCACACAACCACACACACAACCACACAACCACACGCACACACACACACACACACGCTCACCCACACACCCACACACGCACACACACACAACCACACGCACCCACACACGCACACACACACACGCTCACCCACACACCCACACACACACAACCACATGCACCCACACACGCACACACGCTCACCCACACACGCACACACGCTCACCCGCACACGCACACGCTCACACGCACACGCTCACCCACACACGCTCACCCACACACCCACACGCACACACACGCACACACACGCACACACACACACGCTCACCCACACACCCGCACACACACGCTCACCCACATACTCAACACACGCTCACCCGCACACCCACACCCACACACGCACACGCTCACACACGCACACACACGCTCACCTACACACCCACACACGCGCACACGCACACACGCTCACCCTCACACGCTCACCCTCACACGCACACACACGCTCACCCACACACCCACACCCACACACGCTCACCCTCACACGCTCACCCTCACACGCTCGCCCGCACACACACGCTCACCCACACACCCACACCCACCCACACACGCTCACCCACATACTCAACACACGCTCACCCACACGCTCACCCGCACACCTGCACACGCACACACGCTCACCCACACCCGCACACCCACACACGCTCACCCACACACCCACACACGCACGCACACGCGCACACGCACACACGCTCACCCTCACACGCTCACCCGCACACGCTCACCCACATACTCAACACACGCTCACCCACACACGCTCACCCGCACGCGCTCACCCACATACTCACACCCTCACCCGCACACGCTCACTCACACACGCTCACCCACACACGCTCACCCACACACGCTCACCCACACACGCTCACCCACACACGCTCACCCTCATACCCTCACAACAGCACGTTGGCACAGTAAGGGGGCACACGTGGTGTATCGGCCAGTAGTCATCTCACTCAGTCGACCCGTGGCACCTGCAGGGTCTGTCCCGTGACCTGCTGCCAGTGGGCGTTCGACACTTCACGTGGCCTCAACGTGCACGTAGCCTGGCACAAGCGTCGTGATGACGTCACCGCCACTTAGTTGCGAATGGTGGTTGTTGTTGTGTAGCTGTGTGTGTGTTAAGTGTCTGTGTGTGTGTGTGTGTCTCTGTGTGTGTATATGTGTGTGTGTGTGATCTGTGTGTGTGTAATCTGTGTGTGTGTGTAATCTCTGTGTGTGTAATCTGTGTGTGTGTAATCTGTGTGTGTAATCTGTGTGTAATCTGTGTGTGTGTAATCTGTGTGTAATCTGTGTGTGTGTGTCATCTGTGTGTAATCTGTGTGTGTGTCATCTGTGTGTGTGTGTCATCTGTGTGTGTGTGTCATCTGTGTGTGTGTGTAATCTGTGTGTGTGTGTAATCTGTGTGTGTGTAATCTGTGTGTGTGTAATCTGTGTGTGTGTGTGTGTGTAATCTGTGTGTGTGTGTGTAATCTGTGTGTGTGTAATCTGTGTGTGTGTGTGTAATATGTGTGTAATCTGTGTGTGTGTGTAATCTGTGTGTAATCTGTGTGTGTGTGTGTGTAATCTGTGTGTGTGTGTAATCTGTGTGTGTGTAATCTGTGTGTAATCTGTGTGTGTGTAATCTGTGTGTGTAATCTGTGTGTTATCTGTGTGTAATCTGTGTGTGTGTGTGTAATCTGTGTGTAATCTGTGTGTGTGTGTGAGATCTGTGTGTGTGTGTAATCTGTGTGTAATCTGTGTGTGTGTGTAATCTGTGTGTGTGTGTAATCTGTGTGTAATCTGTGTGTGATGTGTGTGTAATCTGTGTGTAATCTGTGTGTGTGTAATCTGTGTGTGTGTGTAATCTGTGTGTAATCTGTGTGTGTGTGTAACCTGTGTGTAATCTGTGTGTGTGTGTGTAATCTGTGTGTGTGTGTGTAATCTGTGTGTAATCTGTGTGTGTAATCTGTGTGTAATCTGTGTGTGTGTGTGTGATCTGTGTGTAATCTGTGTGTAATCTGTGTGTGTGTAATGTGTGTGTAATGTGTGTGTAATCTGTGTGTGTGTGTAATCTGTGTGTGTGTAATCTGTGTGTAATCTGTGTAATGTGTGTGTAATCTGTGTGTGTGTGATCTGTGTGTGTGTGTAATCTGTGTGTGTAATCTGTGTGTGTGTGTAATCTGTGTGTGTGTAATCTGTGTGTAATCTGTGTGTAATCTGTGTGTGTGTGTGTAATCTGTGTGTGTGTAATCTGTCTGTGTGTGTAATCTGTCTGTGTGTGTAATCTGTGTGTGTGTAATCTGTGTGTGTGTAATCTGTGTGTAATCTGTGTGTAATCTGTGTGTGTGTGTAACCTGTGTGTAATCTGTGTGTGTGTGTAACCTGTGTGTAATCTGTGTGTGTGTGTGTAATCTGTGTGTAATCTGTGTGTGTGTGTGTGATCTGTGTGTAATCTGTGTGTAATCTGTGTGTGCAATGTGTGTGTAATGTGTGTGTAATCTGTGTGTGTGTCATCTGTGTGTGTGTGTGTAATCTGTGTGTGTGTCATCTGTGTGTGTGTGTGTAATCTGTGTGTGTGTGTGTAATCTGTGTGTGTGTGTAATCTGTGTGTGTGTGTAATCTGTGTGTAATCTGTGTGTAATCTGTGTGTAATGTGTGTGTGTGTAATCTGTGTGTAATGTGTGTGTAATGTGTGTGTAATCTGTGTGTAATCTGTGTGTGTGTGTAATCTGTGTGTAATGTGTGTGTGTAATCTGTGTGTAATGTGTGTGTAATCTGTGTGTAATCTGTGTGTAATGTGTGTGTGTGTGTAATCTGTGTGTAATGTGTGTGTAATCTGTGTGTAATCTGTGTGTAATGTGTGTGTGTGTAATCTGTGTGTAATCTGTGTGTGTAATCTGTGTGTAATCTGTGTGTAATCTGTGTGTAATCTGTGTGTAATCTGTGTGTGTAATCTGTGTGTGTGTAATCTGTGTGTGTGTGTAATCTGTGTGTAATCTGTGTGTAATGTGTGTGTAATCTGTGTGTGTGTAATCTGTGTGTGTGTGTAATCTGTGTGTGTGTAATGTGTGTGTGATCTGTGTGTAATCTGTGTGTAATCTGTGTGTAATCTGTGTGTGATGTGTGTGTGTAGGGAGACAGCGGTGGTCCGCTGGTGTGTGCCGGAGTGTCCCGCTGGCTGCTGACCGGCGTGACGAGCTGGGGAGACGGCTGTGGGCACGCCCGGCGTCCCGGCGTCTACTCCCGCGTCTCCACCCTGCTGCCCTGGCTTCACAACGTCATGCAGGCACGCTCACTCACCACTCACCGCTCGCTCACCACTCACCACTCACCGCTCACCACTCACCGCTCACCACTCACCGCTCACCACTCACCGCTCTGCTGGTGTCTACTCCCGCGTCTCCACCCTGCTGCCCTGGCTTCACAACGTCATGCAGGCACGCTCACTCACCGCTCACCACTCACCGCTCACCACTCACCGCTCACCACTCACCGCTCTGCTGGTGTCTACTCCCGCGTCTCCACCCTGCTGCCCTGGCTTCACAACGTCATGCAGGCACGCTCGCTCACCGCTCACCGCTCACCACTCACCACTCACCGCTCACCACTCACCACTCACCGCTCTGCTGGTGTCTACTCCCGCGTCTCCACCCTGCTGCCCTGGCTTCACAACGTCATGCAGGCACACTCGCTCACCACTCACCACTCACCGCTCACCACTCACCACTCACCGCTCACCGCTCACCACTCACCGCTCTGCTGGTGTCTACTCCCGCATCTCCACCCTGCTGCCCTGGCTTCACAACGTCATGCAGGCACGCTCACTCACCGCTCACCACTCACCACTCACCGCTCACCACTCACCGCTCACCGCTCACCACTCACCGCTCTGCTGGTGTCTACTCCCGCGTCTCCACCCTGCTGCCCTGGCTTCACAACGTCATGCAGGCACACTCGCTCACCACTCACCACTCACCGCTCACCACTCACCACTCACCGCTCACCGCTCACCACTCACCGCTCTGCTGGTGTCTACTCCCGCGTCTCCACCCTGCTGCCCTGGCTTCACAACGTCATGCAGGCACGCTCACTCACCGCTCACCACTCACCACTCACCGCTCACCACTCACCGCTCACCGCTCACCACTCACCGCTCTGCTGGTGTCTACTCCCGCGTCTCCACCCTGCTGCCCTGGCTTCACAACGTCATGCAGGCACGCTCGCTCACCGCTCACCACTCACCGCTCGCTCACCGCTCACCACTCACCGCTCACCACTCACCGCTCTGCTGGTGTCTACTCCCGCGTCTCCACCCTGCTGCCCTGGCTTCACAACGTCATGCAGGCACGCTCGCTCACCGCTCACCACTCACCGCTCACCACTCACCGCTCACTCACCGCTCGCTCGCTCACCGCTCACCACTCACCGCTCACTCACTCACCGCTCACTCACCGTTCACTCACTCACCGCTCACTCGCTCACCGCTCACCACTCACCGCTCACTCACTCACCGCTCACTCACTCACCGCTCACTCACTCACCGCTCGCCTCACTCACTCACCGCTCACTCACTCACCGCTCGCTCACCGCTCACTCACCACCGCTCACTCACTCACTCACCGCTCACTCACTCACTCACCGCTCACTCACCGCTCGCTCACTCACCGCTCACTCACCGCTTGCTCACTCACCGCTCACTCACCACTTGCTCACTCACTCACCGCTCACTCACTCACCGCCCACTCACTCACTGCTCACTCACCGCTTGCTCACTCACCGCTCACTCACTCACTGCTCACTCACTCACCGCTCACTCACTCACCGCCCACTCACTCACCGCTCACTCACCGCTCGCTCACTCACCGCCCACTCAACTCACCACCACTCACCGCTCACCCACCGCTCTCCCACCACCGCTCGCCCACCACCGCGGGAGGTTGCGGGGTGGGTGCTGAGCGTGCGACGCTTCTTGTGCAGACGGAGAGGACTTGACGGTGCGGTGGACGGCGGTGCGGTGGACACCGTGGGGAGCTCAGGGCGCCGGATCGACGGGTTCTCACCGGGCCGGCACGCACACGCACACGTGTACACGTTCACGCACACGCACGCACGCACGCGTGTACACGTTCACGCACACGCACGCGTGTGCACCTACGCGTGTACACGCACGCACGCGTGTACATGTTCACGCACGTGTGCACATGTTCACGCACACGCGCACGCACGCGCGTACACCTAAGCGTGTACACACACACGCTCGCACGCGTGTGCACGCACTCGTGTGCACGCACGCGCAGGGAGAGAGGGGGGGGGGGGAGAGGTGCGTAACCGAAACGCGCCGAGCGAAGTTTACAAATCACCACGTTGTTTTAAAACGATTTAATTATTTCCTTTTTCTTTGGTTTGCACAATTGTCGCGTTGGGTCGCCGCCGCTGCGCCCTCTGTCGTCGCCGCCGCTGCCGGTCGTCGCCGTTTTATCTTTCAGATTCAAAACCGTGGGCTGTTGAAGAGGTTCACGTCGTTTGGTCAGATGGCAGGGGAACTGGGGGGGAGGGAGGGGGGGGAACTGGGGGGGGAACTGGGGGGGGGGGGGGAGGGAGAGTTTTGGGGGGGGAACTGGGGAGGGAGGGGAGGGAGGGGGGGGAACTGGGGGGGGAGGGAGAGTTGGGGGGGGGAACTGGGGGGGGAGGGAGAGTTGGGGGGGGGGATATGAAGGGGGGGTTGGGGGGTTGGGCTGTGCCGCCATCTTGCACCACGTTGCGACGTTTCTGCAGCTGTGTGTGCGCTGGTTTTTATTATTTTATCATAACTTCATTTTACTTACCAGGAGCCCAAATGGGTTTCCTGGAGAAGCCTCGCAGGGCGAAACGTCGGGCGTCGCGCCGGGCCCTGAGCGATGCGCGGAGCCGCGACGTTCACCCTCGCAGGATTTATTTTCGCGGTTGCGCTGCCGCTGCTGTCACCACCACCGTCACTACCACCACTACCACCACTACTACCACTACTACCACCGTCACTACCACCACTACCACCACTACCACCACCACTACCACCACTACTACCACCGTCACTACCACCACCACCGTCACCACCACTACCACCACCACTACCACCACTACCACTACTACCACCACTACTACCACTACCACCACCACTACCACCACTACCACCACCACTACCACTACTACCACCACCACTACCACCACTACCACCACCACTACCACTACTACCACCACCGTCACTACCACCACTACCACCACCACTACCACTACTACCACCACCACTACCACTACTACCACCACTACCACCACCGCCACTACCACCACCACTACCACCACTACCACCGCTACTACTACCACCACTACTACCACTACCACCACTACCACCACTACTACCACCACTACCACCACTACTACCACCGTCACTACCACCACCACCACTACCACCACTACTACCACCACTACCACCACTACCACCACTACCACCACCACCACTACCACCACCACTACCACCGCTACTACCACCACCGCCACTACCACCACTACCACCACCGCCACTACCACCACCACCACTACCGCCACTACCACCACCGCCACTACCACCACCGCTACCACTACCACCACCGCCACTACCATCACCACTACCATCACCGCCACTACCACCACTACCATCACCACTACCACCACCACCAGCACCACCACTACCAACCACCACTACCACTATTACCACCGCTACCACCACTGCTACTACCACCACCACTACCAACCACCACAACCACTACCATCACCACTACCAACCACCACTACCATCACTACCACCATCGCTACCACCATCGCTACTACCACCACCACTACCAACCACCACTACCACCATCGCTACCACCACCGCTACTACCACCACCACTACCAACCACCACAACCACTACCATCACCACTACCAACCACCACTACCATCACTATCACCACCGCGATTACCACCACCGCCACTACCGCCACTACCACCACCACTACCAACCACCACCACCACTACTATCACCACTACCAACCACCACTACCATCACTACCACCACTGCGACTACCACCACTACCACCACCACTAAACCCAGAGACGCCGTGGCAGTGCAGCCCCAGAACAACCCACTTCGAGTGAATCCGATTGGCTGTTCGGCACGGACGGTGGGAAACTCCCACAATGCATCTCCTCTGGGGTAGGGTTAACGGCTCAGGGAGAACGTTAGAGAGGTGCGCTCGCAAGCGATGCTCATTAGCGACGCTCGTTAGCAACACTCGCTAGCGATGTTCACTCGCTAGCGACGCTCGTTAGCAACGATCGCTAGCGACGATGACTCGTTGATTTCTGTAACTGTCGACACTCGGGTTAATTCTGCTGGTGCCAAAGACGATCATCTGCAATGTTTTTATTTATTAAAGTGTTGGCTATTTACTTGCTGATTATTCGTGAGGTTAATGGCTTTATTTATTTGTATGTAGATATATATGAAGACAAAGATCCCCGTGTAGCCTTGACTGTAGGGGCAAGTGCTGTTAGCGAGCAGCAGCTATTAAGTCCGGCACGGCACACGAGGGGGTTGGTGGCCAGCACCACGCCCGGCCGCCTTTGTCTCCCCAGTGGCGATGTCAACACACCCCACCGGGTACTCATTTGAGGATGAGGCCAAGCACCGGTTCAGATAATCGTCACTGTGGTGTTGGTGGCCGTGAGCGCGGAATCGAACTTGGGTCGCCGGGTTCGTAGCGCTGACCGCTGTGCCACAGACCTTATATACACGCGCGCACACGCACACACACGCGCACACGCACACACATACACACACGCACACACATACACACGCGCACACACGCACACACATACACACGCGCACACACGCACGGGAACGCTTTAGCGAGTCTCAAGATTCCGTCGTTGTTTTTAGGAGGGCGCTGCCACCCTCGCTGTGTTCACTGCCACGGTGGTGATTTTGAACGGGCGGCGGGCAAGCCACGAGGGTCGCCGCTTCCAATCCGTCGCCCCAGAGGCCGCGTCCACTCATATCCAGCCTCGCCCCGTTAAAGTCATCCACCCACGGGTGATCCACCCACGGGTGATCCACCCACGGGTGATCCACCCACGGGTGATCCACCCACGGGTGATCCACCCACGGGTGATCCACCCACGGGTGATCCACCCACGGGTGATCCACCCACGGGTGATCCACCCACGGGTGATCCACCCACGGGTGATCCACCCACGGGTGATCCACCCACGGGTGATCCACCCACGGGTGATCCACCCACGGGTGATCCACCCACGGGTGATCCACCCACGGGTGATCCACCCACGGGTGATCCACCCACGGGTGATCCACCCACGGGTGATCCACCCACGGGTGATCCACCCACGGGTGATCCACCCACGGGTGATCCACCCACGGGTGATCCACCCACGGGTGATCCACCCACGGGTGATCCACCCACGGGTGATCCACCCACGGGTGATCCACCCACGGGTGATCCACCCACGGGTGATCCACCCACGGGTGATCCACCCACGGGTGATCCACCCACGGGTGATCCACCCACGGGTGATCCACCCACGGGTGATCCACCCACGGGTGATCCACCCACGGGTGATCCACCCACGGGTGATCCACCCACGGGTGATCCACCCACGGGTGATCCACCCACGGGTGATCCACCCACGGGTGATCCACCCACGGGTGATCCACCCACGGGTGATCCACCCACGGGTGATCCACCCACGGGTGATCCACCCACGGGTGATCCACCCACGGGTGATCCACCCACGGGTGATCCACCCACGGGTGATCCACCCACGGGTGATCCACCCACGGGTGATCCACCCACGGGTGATCCACCCACGGGTGATCCACCCACGGGTGATCCACCCACGGGTGATCCACCCACGGGTGATCCACCCACGGGTGATCCACCCACGGGTGATCCACCCACGGGTGATCCACCCACGGGTGATCCACCCACGGGTGATCCACCCACGGGTGATCCACCCATGGACGATCCACCCATGGACGATCCACCTGAGGTGACTGGCAGATGAATCAGCTGTGCCAACCGCACACAGACTCGCCACTACACACACCACCACACACACACAATCACCACACACACAATCACCAATGCGCACACCACTGCACACACACCAATACACACACACCACTACACACAATCACCAAAGCGCACACACCACTGCACGCACACTCACCACTACACACACACACTGCGCCCACACACCACGACACACACCATTCCACCCACACTCACCACTGCACAGTGTACACTCACCACTGCACACACACTCACCACTGCACACACCACTGCACGCACACACACCACTACAAACACACACCACTGCAGGCACAAATCTTGAGTGCCCAACATTAACTTTATTGACAAATTTGACAATGGGGCTTGTAGGCGACTTGCATTGCAATCACGCTGTGCTTGCCCCACGACCACCACCACCACCACGCCACAGGGAATCGCAGCCAGACGCACGCACAGAGTGGGGGTGCGGGCACTGTACAAAACTGTCTGCACTGTACATACTGTCCGTACCCCCCCCCCCCCACGCCACTACACTGGGCCACGTCAGTCGCAGCACGACTGACAAATACGATTATTAATTATCCATCGTGACGGAGCCGGAGGTTTTTTTTTTGGCCGCGCAACCGAAGAATGAAAGAACGACACGCAGAGAAGTCCCACCACAGGGGGAGGGTGGGGGTGGAAGAAGAACCAGGCGCACGCACGGATTCCCCAGCGCCCACGCGGACGTCTTGAGTCGGCGGGCAAGAATCCGTCGGCGCTTCGGAGGCGAAGGCCGACTTCGGACGTCGGGGGGCCGGCGGGCGCCGAGCAACGCCCGACCAAATCTCGGGGGCCGTAACGCCGGCCCGAACCGGCACAATCGCATGTCGGGCCGGTAAGTCGGAGCAACGTTGCCGCCGCCGCCGCTAAAGTCTGGGGGTGGGGTGGTGGTGGGGGATGGCCACAACCGGCAACGCCGTGGTGTCCACCTTGGCCGGCAAGGCAAATACTTTCAGCGCTCGTTTTTTGTCTGACAGGTGTAGGGAGGGTGTGGGTGTGTGTGTGCGTGCGTGTCCCGTTCCGGTGGTCGCCACCGCTCGTCACACACACGCACGCACGCACGTCATACCTGGCATCGCACCTGGCGTCAAACCGGGCATCACAGCGCGGCACGTCACACCGGGCACGTCACACCGGGCGCGTCACACCGGGCGCGTCACACCGGGCACGTCACACCGGGCGCGTCACAGCGCGGGCATCACACCGGGCATCACACCGGGCATCACACCGGGCATCACATCGGGCATCACAGCACGCGCTTCACAACAAGTGCGTCACAACAAGTGCGTCACAAGTGCGTCACACCGTTCACCAGAGTGCGGGCATCACAATGCGCGCGTCACACTGGGCGTCACGCCGGGCGCGTCACGCCGGGCGTCACGCACGCACAGAGTTTGTGTCACAGACACTGCGAAGCCGAGTTGGAAAACGCCGGGGAGTCGCGAGGTCACCCCCACCACCCCCCCTCACCCCGAAGACCGCAACAGCAGAAATCACGGTAACCCCACCAGCCTCCCATAGATTGCAGGTTTACATGTGCACAGGAATATCATTTACATATATATTAGTCTCCTCCTTTACAAATATCACATTCCATACACTGTGTGAGAGAGACAGACAGAATGTAGGTGAGTGAATGGATGACTTAACGAATTGGTGTACCGGTGAGAAACAGCAGTACTGGCTGGCTGCTAGAGAGTGCTCGCTGAATGAGTGTACTCGCTGGTGAGCGAGTGTACCGGGTGGTGGTGAGTGTACTAGGTGGTGAGCGAGTGTGCTAGGTGGTGAGTGTAGTAGCTAGTGAGCGAGTGTACTAGGTGGTGAGCGAGTGTGCTAGGTGGTGAGTGTAGTAGTTAGTGCGCGAGTGTACTAGATGGTGAGTGTACTAGGTGGTGAGTGAGTGTACTAGGTGGTGAGCGAGTGTGCTAGGTGGTGAGTGTAGTAGTTAGTGAGCGAGTGTACTAGGTGGTGAGTGAGTGTACTAGGTGGTGAGTGTACTAGGTGGTGAGCGAGTGTACTGGGTGGTGAGTGTAGTAGTTAGTGAGCGAGTGTACTAGGTGGTGAGCGAGTGTACTAGGTGGTGAGTGTAGTAACTAGTGAGCGAGTGTACTAGGTGGTGAGTGTAGTAGTTAGTGAGCGAGTGTACTAGGTGGTGAGTGTAGTAGTTAGTGAGCGAGTGTACTAGGTGGTGAGTGTAGTAGTTAGTGAGCGAGTGTACTAGGTGGTGAGTGAGTGTACTAGGTGGTGAGTGTAGTAACTAGTGAGCGAGTGTACTAGGTGGTGAGTGTAGTAGTTAGTGAGCGAGTGTACTAGGTGGTGAGTGTAGTAGTTAGTGAGCGAGTGTGCTAGGTGGTGAGTGTACTAGGTAGTGAGCGAGTGTACTAGGTTGTGAGCGAGTGTACTAGGTAGTGAGTGAGTGTACTAGGTGGTGAGTGTAGTAGTGAGCGAGTGTACTAGGGGGTGAGTGTAGTAGTTAGTGAGCGAGTGTACTAGGTGGTGAGCGAGTGTACTAGGTGGTGAGTGTACTAGGTGGTGAGTGTACTAGGTGGTGAGCGAGTGTACTAGGTGGTGAGCGAGTGTACTAGGTGGTGAGTGTAGTAGTTAGTGAGCGAGTGTACTAGGTGGTGGTGAGTGTACTAGGTGGTGAGTGTAGTAGTTAGTGAGCGAGTGTACTAGGTGGTGAGTGTAGTAGTTAGTGAGCAAGTGTGCTAGGTGGTGAGTGTACTAGGTAGTGAGCGAGTGTACTAGATGGTGAGTGTAGTAGTGAGCGAGTGTACTAGGGGGTGAGTGTAGTAGTTAGTGAGTGAGTGTACTAGGTGGTGAGCGAGTGTACTAGGTGGTGAGTGTAGTAGTTAGTGAGCGAGTGTACTAGGTGGTGAGTGTAGTAGTTAGTGAGCGAGTGTACTAGATGGTGAGCGAGTGTACTAGGTGGTGAGTGTAGTAGTTAGTGAGTGAGTGTACTAGTACTAGGTGGTGAGCGAGTGTACTAGGTGGTGAGTGTAGTAGTTAGTGAGCGAGTGTACTAGGTGGTGAGTGTAGTAGTTAGTGAGCGAGTGTGCTAGGTGGTGAGTGTAGTAGTTAGTG
Organism: Petromyzon marinus; assembly: GCF_048934315.1. NCBI lineage: Eukaryota > Metazoa > Chordata > Hyperoartia > Petromyzontiformes > Petromyzontidae > Petromyzon > Petromyzon marinus. The sequence continues at coordinate 3,703,173 of NC_133728.1, forward strand.
AGCGAGTGTACTAGGTGGTGAGCGAGTGTACTAGGTGGTGAGTGTAGTAGTTAGTGAGCGAGTGTACCAGGTGGTGAGTGTAGTAGTTAGTGAGCGAGTGTGCTAGGTGGTGAGTGTACTAGGTAGTGAGCGAGTGTACTAGGTGGTGTGTAGTAGTTAGAGAGTGAGTGTACTAGGTGGTGAGTAGTAGTTAGTGAGCGAGTTTGCTAGGTGGTGAGTGTACTAGGTGGTGAGTGTAGTAGTTAGTGAGCGAGTGTACTAGGTGGTGGTGAGTGTACTAGGTGGTGAGTGTAGTAGTTAGTGAGCGAGTGTACTAGGTGGTGAGTGTAGTAGTTAGTGAGCGAGTGTGCTAGGTGTTGAACGAGTGTACTAGGTGGTGAGTGTAGTAGTTAGAGAGCGAGTGTACTAGGTGGTGAGTGTAGTAGTTAGTGAGCGAGTGTACTAGGTGGTGGTGAGTGTACTAGGTGGTGAGTGTAGTAGTTAGAGAGCGAGTGTACTAGGTGGTGAGTGTAGTAGTTAGTGAGCGAGTGTACTAGGTGGTGAGCGAGTGTACTAGGTGGTGAGTGTAGTAGTTAGTGAGTGAGTGTACTAGGTGGTGAGTGTAGTAGTTAGTGAGCGAGTGTACTAGGTGGTGAGTGTAGTAGTTAGTGAGCGAGTGTACTAGATGGTGAGCGAGTGTACTAGGTGGTGAGTGTAGTAGTTAGTGAGTGAGTGTACTAGGTGGTGAGTGTAGTAGTTAGTGAGCGAGTGTACTAGGTGGTGAGCGAGTGTACTAGGTGGTGAGTGTAGTAGTTAGTGAGCGAGTGTACTAGGTGGTGAGTGTAGTAGTTAGTGAGCGAGTGTGCTAGGTGGTGAGTGTAGTAGTTAGTGAGCGAGTGTACTAGGTGGTGAGCGAGTGTACTAGGTGGTGAGTGTAGTAGTTAGTGAGCGAGTGTACCAGGTGGTGAGTGTAGTAGTTAGTGAGCGAGTGTGCTAGGTGGTGAGTGTACTAGGTAGTGAGCGAGTGTACTAGGTGGTGTGTAGTAGTTAGAGAGTGAGTGTACTAGGTGGTGAGTAGTAGTTAGTGAGCGAGTGTGCTAGGTGGTGAGTGTACTAGGTGGTGAGTGTAGTAGTTAGTGAGCGAGTGTACTAGGTGGTGGTGAGTGTACTAGGTGGTGAGTGTAGTAGTTAGTGAGCGAGTGTACTAGGTGGTGAGTGTAGTAGTTAGTGAGCGAGTGTGCTAGGTGGTGAGTGTAGTAGTTAGTGAGCGAGTGTGCTAGGTGTTGAACGAGTGTACTAGGTGGTGGTGAGCGAGTGTACTAGGTGGTGAGTGTAGTAGTTAGTGAGCGAGTGTACTAGGTGGTGGTGAGTGTACTAGGTGGTGAGTGTAGTAGTTAGAGAGCGAGTGTACTAGGTGGTGAGTGTAGTAGTTACTGAGCGAGTGTACTAGGTGGTGGTGAGTGTACTAGGTGGTGAGTGTAGTAGTTAGAGAGCGAGTGTACTAGGTGGTGAGTGTAGTAGTTAGTGAGCGAGTGTACTAGGTGGTGGTGAGTGTACTAGGTGGTGAGTGTAGTAGTTAGAGAGCGAGTGTACTAGGTGGTGAGTGTAGTAGTTAGTGAGCGAGTGTACTAGGTGGTGAGTGTGCTAGGTGGTGAGTGTAGTAGTTAGTGAGCGAGTGTACTAGGTGTTGAACGAGTGTGCTAGGTGGTGAGTGTAGTAGTTAGTGAGCGAGTGTACTAGGTGGTGAGCGAGTGTACTAGGTGGTGAGTGTAGTAGTTAGTGAGCGAGTGTGCTAGGTGGTGAGTGTACTAGGTGGTGAGTGTAGTAGTTAGTGAGCGAGTGTACTAGGTGGTGAGCGAGTGTACTAGGTGGTGAGTGTAGTAGTTAGTGAGCGAGTGTGCTAGGTGGTGAGTGTACTAGGTGGTGAGTGTAGTAGTTAGTGAGCGAGTGTACTAGGTGGTGGTGAGTGTACTAGGTGGTGAGCGTAGTAGTTAGTGAGCGAGTGTGCTAGGTGGTGAGTGTACTAGGTGGTGAGTGTAGTAGTTAGTGAGCGAGTGTACTAGGTGGTGAGTGTAGTAGTTAGTGAGCGAGTGTACTAGGTGGTGAGTGTAGTAGTTAGTGAGCGAGTGTACTAGGTGGTGGTGAGTGTACTAGGTGGTGAGTGTAGTAGTTAGTGAGCGAGTGTGCTAGGTGTTGAACGAGTGTATGAGCTAGAGAGCTGGAGAGCGAGAGGTGGCCCACCACCACTCCCCCCCCCCCCCCCCGCCGTCCTGCACTCTCACTTGCGCCGCACGGCCTCCAGCAGGCGCAGGATGTAGAGGAAGAGGTTGATGAGGTCGAGGTAGAGGGAGACGGCGCCCTCCACGTAATCCTCGGGGGAGAGGCGGTGCAGCAGCCGCTGGGTGTCCCACACCACGAAGCCGCAGAACAGCAGCGCACCGCCACCGGCAAGCGCCAGCTCCACCAGCGGGTAGCGGAGGAACAGCTGGGGACGGGAGGGGGGGTGGGGGGGGTTAGACCAGGGGAGAGGAGAGGAGAGTGGGGGGGGAGAGGTTAGATGGAGGGAGAGGAGAGACAGGAGAGACGGGGGGGGGGGGGGAGAGGTTAGATGGAGGGAGAGGAGAGACAGGAGAGACGGGGGGGGGGGGGGAGAGGTTAGATGGAGGGAGAGGAGAGACAGGAGAGACGGGGGGGGGAAGAGAGGAGAGACGGGGGGGAGAGGTTAGATAGAGGGAGAGGAGAGACAGGAGAGATGGGGGGGGGGAGGAGAGATGGGTGGGGGGGGGAGAGAGAGACGGGGGAGGGAGAGGTTAGATGGAGGGAGAGGAGAGACCGGGGGGGGAGAGAGAGACGGGGGAGGGAGAGGCTAGATGGAGGGAGAGGAGAGACAGGAGAGAGGTTAGAGGGGGGGGGGAGGAGAGACGGGGGAGGGAGAGGCTAGATGGAGGGAGAGGAGAGACAGGAGAGAGGTTAGAGGGGGGGGGGGGAGAGATGGAGGAAGAGGTGAGATGTGGGGAGAGGTGTAGGGGAGATACTGAGAGACACCAAGATGGGAGGTGGAGATTCATCAAGGAGAGGGGAGGAGACAGGGAGGCGATGAGGATAGGGGTCTTATTGCTCACCCCAAGAAATCCAGCGATGATCAATATCCAGAGGCCCGCAAAGAGCCTGCACCCCACACACACACAAAGACCCCCCCCCCCCGTACAGCCTTAGCAGCAGGCCGGCACGACACACGAGGGGATGGATGGCCTACGCCACGCCCAGCCGTCTTTGTCTCCCCAGTGGCGATGTTTGACACATCACGCTCAGTACTAATTTGAGGCCGAGTCGACCTAGGGGAGGACCAGTTAATATTAATCGTCACTGGTGTGGGCCGTGAGCAGGAATTGAACTCGGGTCGCCGGGTTCATAGCGCCACGCCGCTAACCAATACACCACCGCTCCCCCTGTGACACACAACCGCCATTCGCCACTAAGTGGCGGTGACGTCACCACGACGCTTGTGCCAGGCTATGTGCACGTTAAGGCCACGTGAAGTGTCGAACGCCCGCTGGCAGGAGGTCACGGGGCAGACCCAAGCAGGTGCCACGGGTCGACTGACTGAGATGACTGAGATGACTGGCCGATGCACCGCCTGTGCCCCCCTACTGTGCCAACTGCACACACACACGCACACAGCGGTTAGCACCACCACACAATGAAAGCTGGACCCCCGCCCAACCCACCCCCTGAACGGTGGCGGTGCGGTTAGCGCTACAATCGACACTCCACCGTAGCGAGCGCCGCGGGCGGGTCGGTGGATGGGCGGGTGGATGAACGGACTGGCGGACGGATGGGTGGACGGACTGGAGGACGGACTGGAGGACGGACTGGAGGACGGACTAGTGGGTGCACTGGCCTCCCCCTGGGTGGACTGGGCCAGAACTCACCCGGTCCCCATGCGGCTGAAGTCCCTCTTTGTCTGCAGGGTGTAGGCGGTGAGGCCCACAAAGGCGGCGGCCGTGAGGACGCACGCCTGGAACACCACGGCGTGGTCGTAGAACGTCACTGCACACCCACACGCAGAGATACACACAAAGAGATACACATACAGAGATACAACAAAAGCAACCGCCATTCGCCACTAAGTGGCGGTGACGTCACCACGGCGCCTGTGCCAGGCCATGTGCACGTTGAGGCCACGTGAAGTGTCGAACGCCCGCTGGCACGAGGTCACGGGGCAGACCCAGATGGCAAGGGTCGACTGAGATGACTGGCTGGTGCACCACCCGTGCCCCCTACTGTGCCAACTTGCTGTGCTTTAGCCACCCGGCGCTCCGCTCGTTGTTGTGAGCGTCGCTCCTCCGCCCTCCGTTGTTGTTGGAGTGCGACTGCCTCCAACTGCCCAGTAGCGTCCTTCACGAGCCTCCTCCACAGAGGCCGATCTTGACACCGCTGGTACCAGTCATCGGCAAGTCCACTCAGCTCCACGTCCTCCTGTACCACATCATTTCACGAACTACGTGCTCGAAAAAGATGTTAAACAATGTGGGAGCCAGGGGGCATCCCTGTTGCACCCCAAGATGAACAGCGACTGACTCCGCCTCCCAGCCACGTAGTTTTACCCGGGCCTGACCACGATCATACCATCACATGGTCTCGCATCTGCTGTTCCATCACTGTCAAAAGTCCAGCCACTGTTCTTGCCGTACCCGGCGTGCATCCATGATGTTTTGTGGATGCGCCGATGCCAGAACAGCGTATGGGTAATTACAAGCCCATGGACTGCGTGTAAGTCTATCAGTCGCCCACCGTTATTGAACTGATCTGGCCCATGCCTTCCAATCACTCCAGCCCAGGTGCCAGCATCCTTCCAATCACTTCAGCCCAGGTGCCAGCATCATGACTCACTCCCGGCATTAAAGTCACCCAAGAGGGTGACTTTAGCTAGCACCTGTAACAGGATGTCATCGAAGACATCAGACTCATCGGCCTTTCCTGCATCCCTCCACTGATGCTCATCTTCGGTGGGGGTATCAGTAACCAAGACAATCACTCCTCGCCTCTGGCTGATGGGAAAGCGAGCCCACAGTATCCTGGGGCTTACAGCTTCCCACACCTCACCGCCACACTCCCACACCCCCTTAATTATTTGGTTCAGAAGAAGAGCCACTCACTGTTGTTTGGCAGTCTGCTGCCCCGAGTAGAGGACTGTCCACCCCTCATGGTAGCAGGAGCCAGAGCCGGTCCACCGGACCTCCTGAATACCACAGAGATCCAGGTGGTACCGGTCCAGCTCCCGACAGAGGAGTGGCAACCTCTCCTTCGCAATGAGCATTAGAACAATCCACGTGGCGACCCACAATGCCTTTTTGCTGTTTTTGGAGGAGCCCCGAGGTTAAGGGTTCAGTCTCCTAGCTCCGCACAAATGGGGTTTGGCCAAGAGACATACACACACACACACGTAAGTATACACACACAGGGCGGCACGGACACCACTTACCCACAACCCCTAGCGTGAACGCCTCCACCAGAGTCTGCAGGAAAAAAACGCAGCACAAAGTCAATGCGGCTCACTCGGGGCATCCCCTCAATACCACCACCATCAACAATAACATCATCATCAACAACATCTCCAACACCACCAACACCACCAACACCAACAACAAAATCTCCACCACCAAGGTGATCCAAAAATAATGAAGAATAACGATGATGAAGCATCACGGTGCGATGGTTAGAGCTGTGCTGGTTTGACCCAGCCCTGTGGGTCTCTGTGCGAGCCTGTGGGTCTCTGTGTGAGTCTGTGGGTCTCTGTGTGAGTCTGTGAGTCTCTGTGCGAGTCTATGGGTCTCTGTGTGAGTCTGTGGGTCTCTGTGTGAGTCTGTGGGTCTGTGGGGTGAGTCTGTGGGTCTCTGTGTGAGTCTGTGGGTCTGTGGGGTGAGTCTGTGGGTCTCTGTGCGAGCCTGTGGGTCTCTGTGCGAGTCTGTGGGTCTCTGTGCGAGCCTGTGGGTCTCTGTGCGAGTCTGTGGGTCTCTGTACGAGTCTGTGGGTCTCTGTGTGAGTCTGTGGGTCTGTGGGGTGAGTCTGTGGGTCTCTGTGTGAGTCTGTGGGTCTCTGTGCGAGTCTGTGGGTCTCTGTGCGAGTCTGTGGGTCTCTGTGTGAGTGTGTGGGTCTGTGGGGTGAGTCTGTGGGTCTGTGGGGTGAGTCTGTGGGTCTGTGGGGTGAGTCTGTGGGTCTCTGTGCGAGTCTGTGGGTCTCTGTGTGAGTCTGGGTCTCGGTGCGATTCTGTGGGTCTCTGTACGAGTCTGTGGGTCTCTGTGCGAGCCTGTGGGTCTCTGTGCGAGTCTCTGGGTCTCTGTGTGAGCCTGTGGGTCTCTGTGTGAGTCTGTGGGTCTCTGTGCGAGTCTGTGGGTCTCTATGCGAGCCTGTGAGTCTCTGTGTGAGTCTATGAGTCTCTGTGTGAGTCTGTGGGTCTCTGTGCGAGTCTGCGGTTTCTCCATCAAGGCACTGACACGGCCATTATGAACCTGCCGACCAGGCCGTGGCGGACTCACGAAAGCGAAGAGGAGGATGAGGTTGGTGGGGTGATCGCGACGCTTGGCGAAGAGGGCAAGCAGCAACCCCATGGACAGCACGCAGGAGATGAGCATCACCCACGAGCTGGAGACACGCGGGGGGACACGCGGGGAGGACACGGGGAGGGGAAACACGACAATGCTAATCATGTTGCTGCTGCTATTGTGATGAATGGTGATGATGCTGATAATTCTGCTGATGGTGATGACGACGGTAATGATGATGATCATTTTGGCGAAGGCAATGATGATGCTGCTGATAATTCTGCTGCTGACGATGATGATGCTAATTCTGCTGACAGTGACGATGATGCTGATCATTCTGCCGCTGCCGATGATGATGGTGGTGACGAAAATGACGATGTTGATGATAATTCTGCTGACGGCGACGACGATGATGTTGAAAATAATTCTGCCGATAATAACTCTGCTGATGTTGACGATTATGACGATAATGGTGCTGCTGATAATAATTCTGGTGATGGTGACGATGATGATGACGATGATGCTGATAATAATTCTGCTGTTGGCGACGATGATGACGACGATGATGTTGATAATAATTCTGCCGATAACAATTCTGCTGATGGCGACGAAGATGATGACGACGATTCTGCTGCTGACAATAATTCTGCTGATGATGATGACGATGATGCTGCTGCCGCCGAAAATAATTCCGCTGATGGCGACGACGATGACGACGATGATGACGACGACGACGCCGTCGGCGACGTTTAAAGGAGGGGGGGGGGGGCCCCGGCGGCAGTGGCTCACTTCTTCTGAACGAAGTCCTCGACGACGTCGCTCCAGTCCATGAGCGCCGCCACGGCCACCGTGAGCAGGATCTGCGCCGAGAGGATGGCGTAGACCTTGCGCAAGAAGCCTGCGACAGCGAGAACCAAAGACGAAAGATTCACCCCACCACCACCACCACGTGAGGCCTTCAACAAGCTTGCTGGGGCAAGCGCAGTGCCGTGAGAACGATCGTTAAAGGGCGCTTGATGAATTTTTTATTATCATTACAATCGACAAAAACTGCGGGAGATCACCGATAATTATCCAGCGGCTCCGGGGGTGGGGGATGACGCCGGATTTTCAAAAGCGCCGGGATAATCGCCAAAATCACTACTTGAAACGGCAAATTTTTTTACGAGGGTCTTGCATGCCGTTATGCTTTCTGGTGCTGTTGAATGGGTTTTTTTTTTGTCTCGTAGCATTTTTATTTCGTTAACACCGTGAAATTGGCATGGATAAACATGCAAGTAGACAAAATAAAAATCCTCCTGTAAAAAAAAAAGTGACTGCGCTTACTGCACCGTACTCTCCACTCCAATCTCGAAGACCTTTGCATCATGGGGTGGTGTGTACACACGTACAGTATTTTCATTGTTTGAGTTGTATGTAGTGTATCATGTCCCGGAAAAAATATTTGATACCTAATTCAAGCGTAGCTACTTTTTTTTGTCACGCCGACAGCCTCTGAAACAGCTTTGCCGGATCGGCCTAGGACGGCTGGATAATTTTGGAAGCAGCCGGATAATCGATGATCAACTATATAAACTAATGTTTTTATTTTGCCAGGTAAGGCCCCATCTGAGCTGTGTAACTCTTTATCATAAGCGACCCTGGCTGCCACAAATGATAGCAGCAATGATAGCAGCTCAACGTCATCATCATTATCACGTGGGAAATTACAGCAGCAACCAAATTCCTTAAACGCGTGACGTTGATTCTAAATGTGGAGGGAAAAACCGGAGGACCCACAGAAAAATTCCACGCGACCACGGGGAGAGAGACACGCAAACTTCAAATATACAGCAGGCGTCAGGGTCGAGAACGAAACCCACCACCTCCTGTAAACCAGGCGAGGTAGTTAACATCTCCTAGACACCGTGATGATGATGAGAGAGAGACACGCAAACTCCAAATATACATCAGGCATCAGGGTCGAGATCGAACCCACGACCTCCTGTATACCAGGCGAGGAAGTTAACATCTCCTAGACACCGTGATGATGATGAGAGAGAGACATGCAAACTCCAAATATACATCAGGCATCAGGGTCGAGATCGAACCCACGACCTCCTGTATACCAGGCGAGGTAGTTATTGGCGAGCAGCAGTCAACCGGCCATTAATAACCCCCCTAAGACAACCTGAACTCAGAATCTCAGTGACTCTAACACGGCCATCGTGAACCCCCTGGCAGAGCTAAAACCCCAAGGCCTGAAACCTGATCTCTGGCACGGATAATTATGAGCCAGTGTGGTGACCCCACTCACACGGCCAGTGTGGTGAACCCACTCACATGGCCAGCGTGATGACCTCACCGACACGGCCACCGTGATGACCTCACCGACACGGCCAGTGTGGTGAAACCACCGACACGGCCAGTGTGGTGAAACCACTCACACAGCCAGTGTGGTGACTTCACCGACACGGCCACCGTGATGACCTCACCGACACGGCCAGAGTGATGACCCCACTCACACGGCCAGTGTGGTGAACGCACCGACACGGCCACCGTGATGACCTCACCGACACGACCACCGTGATGACCTCACCGACACGACCACCGTGATGACCTCACCGACACGACCACCGTGATGACCTCACCGACACGGCCAGCGTGATGACCTCACCGACACGACCACCGTGATGACCTCACCGACACGGCCGGCGCGATGACCCCACCGACACGGCCGGCGCGATGACGTCACCGACACGGCCGGCGTGATGACGTCACCGACACGGCCAGCGTGATGACGTCACCGTTGTAACTCACCCATGCGGATGGAGACGTGGGCGCTTGCCACGTTGGTCCCGTAGCAGAAGTCATTCTCCAGGGCAGAGGGCTTCATCGTGTCCATCGCCTCAGCCTCAGCCTCAGCCGCCTCAGCCTTCTCGATGAATCGGTGACCCGGGACTCTGCAAAGCCACAATTATCTCGACAACAGTTGACCCAAATTTTGATTTAAAGCTTTCGCGACTGCAGTAATTCATCTTCTTGGTTCTTTCGGTAAAGTCACGTTGAAGGGAAACAATAAAATAATTGACCCGACAACAATTAGCTCGACAACGAATAACTCAACAACTTTAGCAATTACCTCAACAATTAATTCGACAACAATTAACTCAACAACAATTACCTCAACAACAATTACCTCAACAACAATTACCTCAACAACTCGACAACAATTAACTCAACAATTACCTCAACAATTACCTCAACTTATCTCAACAACAATTAACTCAACAATTACCTCAACAATAACAACAATTACCTCAGCTACAACAATTACCTCAACAATGACCTCAACAATAACAATTACCTCAACAATGACCTCAACAAGAACAATATATACCTCAACAACAACAATTACCTCAACAATCACCTCAACAACAACAATTACCTCAACAACAATTACCTCAACAACAATTTCCTCAACAACAATTACCTCAACAATTACCTCAACAACAACAATTACCTCAACAAGAACAACAATTACCTCAACAACAACAATTACCTCAACAACAACAAATTTCCTTAACAACAATTACCTCAACAACAACAATTACCTCAACAACAACAATTACCTCAACAACAATTACCTCAACAACAATTTCCTCAACAACAATGACCTCAACAAGAACAACAATGACCTCAACAACAACAATTACCTCAACAACAATTTCCTCAACAACAATTACCTCAACAACAACAACAATTACCTCAACAACAACAACAATTACCTCAACAACAACAACAATTACCTCAACAACAACAACAATTACCTCAACAACTCGTTACCGAAGGCTCGCGTTTCAGGCCTATTTGAGCACCTAAAGCTTCTCGCCTCAACCTCTCAATTAGGGGAAGAGACAGCGGCTTTAATTGGTACCAGTAGCTTAGCTAATTAGCACGTCGGTAGCTTAGCTAATTAATACGTCGGTAGCTTAGCTAATTGATACGTCGGTAGCTTAGCTAATTGGTCCAAGTTGTGACAGGAAACGAAACTGGCCTCGATAAATCGATTCCTCGGATCTATTGGGTATACAACCGGGGGAATCGATTCCCCTCCCGCTTGTTTGACGATTCGGGTTTAGTGGCGTGGGGTGCGAATCGATTCCTACATCACCAGAGTGTGGTTGAAATGGAATCGGGGAATCGATTCAAACGTTTCGGTTCTTGTGTTTACGTGGTGGTTGGGGGAGCGGCAAAAAAACGTTAGAGCGGATTGGAAATACAAAATGCCCTGGGGGCAATCGGTAACGTTAATAACGAGGGCTTCCAGGAGCCCATCGTCGTGTTAAAGATGCCCCTGGAGCGTTAAGAAAATTTAAATTGATTTAGCACTCGGCAGTCGGGGGTGTGGCTTGCAGGTAGATTGGGGTGGGATAATTAACATAATGAGATACAACGTAGAATAAATTAACATAATATATAAATAGGTGATTGTATTAACATAATTGCACAATTTATATAAAATATACAGAGTTGAAAATGTTACCATTTAAAAACGTCGATTTAATTCACATAAAACATAATTTTACTTAACTTCAAATAAAGCAATATAATTTGTTAAATAAAATGAACATAATGCGATATAATGTTGGTTAAATTAACTTTACGTAATATTGTGTTGGTTAAATTAACTTTATGCAATATTGTGTTGATTAAATTAACATTATGCAATATTACGATGTTTAAATTAATATAATTATGTTGGTTACATTAACATGATGTGATATAATGTTGATTAGATTAGCATACTGTTTATGCAATCAACATGCAATTAACATTATTTTATGATGGGTCTTTCTGTAGTATAACTACAAACTGCTCTGCACAACATAATACTAGCATCAACACATTACATAATACACGTTTTTATTGGCATCAATAATAAACTAATTATCTCGCTAATAAACGTTAATTACGTTGATATTAGCAAAAAATGTATAACTCCGCTCGAGAGGTCATTATTATTATTATTCTGATGTGCTACGAGCGAGGGGGAAACGCTCAATCCCGTACAGATGAAACAGATGGGGATTAGTCCACACACTCTGCTGCTGTACCGTCTGTCGGCAGGGCCAGGGAGCACCGCTCCTCCTCGTCGCCCACCCACGGGTGTAGAAGGGAGTGAGATGGAACAGATGGAGCTTAGTCCACACACACTGCTGCTGTACCACCCACCCACCCACGGGTGTAGAAGGGAGTGAGATGGAACAGATAGGTATTAGTCCACACACTCTGCTGCTGTACCACCCACACACCCACCCACCCACGGGTGTAGAAGGGACTGAGATGGAACAGATGGAGCTTAGTCCACACACTCTGCTGCTGTACCACCCACACACCCACCCACCCACGGGTGTAGAAGGGAATGAGATGGAACAGATGGAACTTAGTCCACACACTTTGCTGCTGTACCACCCACACACCCACCAACCCACGGGTGTAGAGGGGAGTGAGATGTAACAGATGGGGACATTGGTGACGATGTGTGACGATGTGTGACGAGTGAGGGGGGGGGGGTAGAAATGTGACGTCGCATCAAAATGCGCAACTTTATAAATAAATATAGACAACACGTTCTACTTAATTAAATAGACTTTTTTTAAAATAAATGTTTTCTCCTACAGCATCAGAGTGCAGCGCCACATTAAATACGCAACTACAATGACAATCGTTTAAAGAGATTTGAAGCATGATTTATTTTATTTTTTTGGGTGGGGGGGGAGGAGCAGAGCTTTGTGACGTCATACTTGAGGGGGGGGGGGGTCTGTGACGCCATGTGACGAGGGCGAGGCGTGGTCAAAAATCGTCCAAAATCGCGTGACGTCATTTATGAACGGCCCCTAAGCCCACCCACGCTTAGAAGGGAATTCCACCGCCCATCTGTTCGTGATCCACTAACCCTCGCTGCGACCGCCTCCACATTGCTGGGGTCGCAGGCCACGCGTGCGGAGCGGTGGCCTGGAGCCGCTCTTCCTTCCGATCTCAGGAAGTCACTGGGAGCTCAGCACTTTTAACTCGTCACCACCACCATCATCATCATCGAGTTTGACAAACTCACTTCTTTACAGTAATAGGTTTTACCCTTTTTAACTGGCACAAAAAATAAACTGACTCCTTTATTCAAGGCATCATGTCTGCACTAACCGCAACACAAGCAGTCAAAATGCAAACAAAAAAGAGACAACTCTGATAATAATATTGGCACTGTCCTTGAATTTGATTGGTCCACACCCGAGACGGCTTTCTTTAGAGCCCTTAGTCTCTCCACTGGTGTTGAACCAGATGACGCCAAAAGGCGTACAACTCAAAAACAGCGCACTATCAGAGTATTGAGGGCTCGGGGTGAGCATTTACATTGAGAGACCTCCTTTGCCAGTAACAAGATATAGTAATAGGTTTTACCCTTTTAACTGGCACAAAAAACTGACAAAAACTGACACTGGTTTACTTATGTCACACTTCTTTACAATTGCTTGTTGTTGTTGTTGTTGTTTTGATTGAAAGCTTTCGTGACTGCAAGGATTCATATTCTTGGTTCTTTCGGTAAAGTCACCACCACGTAGAAGGGAAACAATAAAATGATAAAAATATAAAACAATAAAAATTCTCACGACGTTTCGACTGCAACACGAGCAATCATCATCATCATCATCAGGTGTGAAAACCACAGCAAGAAAATTTGCTGTTGTTTTTACACGCTTTTTATTAACTCACTGTGTCTGTTGTTGTTGTTGTGGTCGTTGTATACTCAAATCTTGTAACTCATTTTGTACCCACTTTCCAATGTGGTATCGACTGCAAACTTGGTAAACTTATGTCACACCGATGACAATAACTATATTCTATCATTAAAAATAAAATAATATAATTTTAAAGATTATTTTTTTTATGTTAGATGTTTCGGCTTGGGCCTAATTGTCCAAGCTCAACTGGCGTTGGCTGTGATTGGCCAGGGTCCCCTTACGTCGTGGTAAGATTCGGGGCAACTTCGTGGAATCGTGGAAGTTCTTACGTTACCAGTACGGTACGTTTCATTAAAGCGTGTTATTTTTTTAAAGTGTTTTTAAATATTATTTACTTTGTGTTGAGTTTGTTATTCCTTCCCGCCGCACCTCCGATTAGACCTTCAGACTCACGCAGAGACCCACTGTGAGCCTGTAGGTACTGGCTGCGGCATGGATACCGTGCAGGACATTTTAAATAAAGTGATCAATAACATCCAGTAGACTAATCCTGTCACGGCAATCCTAGATTAGACCTTCAGACTCACGCAGAGACCCACTTTGAGCCTGTGGGTACTGGCTGCGGCATGGATACCGTGCAGGACATTTTAAATAAAGTGATCAATAACATCCAGTAGACTAATCCTGTCACGGCAATCCTAGATTAGACCTTCAGACTCACGCAGAGACCCACTGTGAGCCTGTGGGTACTGGCTGCGGCATGGATACCGTGCAGGACATTTTAAATAAAGTGATCAATAACATCCAGTAGACTAATCCTGTCACGGCAATCCTAGATTAGACCTTCAGACTCACGCAGAGACCCACTGTCACCCCGTGGGTACAGGCGGCGGCATGGATACCGTGCAGGACATTTAACAAATAAAGTGATCAATAACATCCAGTAGACTAATCCTGTCACTGCAATCCTAGATTAGACCCTCAGACTCACGCAGAGACCCACTGTCATCCTGTGGGTACAGGCTGCTGCATGGATACCGTGCAGGAGAAATGCCCAATAGAGGTTTTGATAGCCTCCTGTCGGCAAATGCCACCTCTCTACATCAGTGGTAACGTTTACCGTGCGGTTGTAGCTTAGCAAGTGATCTTTGGTGCAAGCCGCTTGGCGTGCCGGACTTTCGAATTTTTTTGTTTAAATATATATGGTTAAATTCCAGTTATATTGATTAAATAATCACAACGGACTCAACCAGACCCATCGGTACAACCGATCTCATTTGTATTTTATTCACGTTTGTATATCACAATAACATAACACCCAACATGGTCGTCAATAACACCCCGGCTTTAAAACGGAATATATATCATAGGACGACGTTTCGAGCAATGACCCTCGTCTTATCCCACCACCATCATGGGGGGAGGATGTAGGGGGGGGGGGACGATTAGAATCACATTTCCAAACTGGTTTTCCCCGTTCACGCAGTTTGTTATTGTTGTTGTTATTATACATTGGCACATGCACACCGTGACAGTCACACCCCGTTAGTAGCTATCGTGTAACAGACAGACCCCCCCTCCCCCGCCCATTCAATAATTACACACAAACGATTTACTGCCAGAATAATAAACTCACGTTTTATATCGAGAGAACACGAATTATATTGAGATTTTGGCACCATTGCATAATGTGGGAATGTGGTCTATCTCGCGAGAGCAGTGGACTGTGGTTATGAGATGTTAACTACCTCGCCTGGTCTACAGGTGGTCGTGGTGTTCGATCCCGACCCTGACGCCTGCTGCTGTATATTTGGAGTTTGCGTGTCTCTCTCTCTCTCTTTCGTGTGGATTTATCTCCGGTTCCTCCGGGTTTTCTCTCCACACTTCGAATCAACATCACGCGTTTATGGAGCCTTTGGCTGCTGCTATAAATGTACACGTGATGGTGAGCTATCATTTGTGACAGCCAGGTATCTTCTGGAAGAAGAAAACAACTACTATATCGCTGTGGGCTTTTCTTGGTAAAACAAAAAATAGTTCGAAAATATTTTGATTTAAATCTTTCGTGACTGCAGGGATTCATATTCTTGGTTCTTTCGATAAAGTCACACCTGATGATGATTGCTTGTTTTGCAGTCGAAACGTCGTGATAATTTTATTGTTTTAGATTTTTTTATTACAGCAGGAACCAAATTCTCTAAACGCGTGGTGACGCTGATTCTAAATGTGGAGGGGAAAACCGGAGGTACCCAGAGAAAAATTCCACGCGACTACGGGGAGCGAGAGAGAGAGAGAGAGACGCAAACTCCAAATATACAGCAGCAGCAGGCGTCAGGGTCGGGATTGAACCCACGGACCTCCTGTAGACCAGGCGATGTAGTTAACATCTCCTAGCCACCGTGATGATGAGAGAGAGACACAAACTCCAAATATACATCAGCTGCAGGCGTCAGGGTCGGGATAGAACCCACGACCTCCTGTATACCAGGCAAGGTAGTTAACATCTCCTAGCCACCGTGATGATGATGATGATGAGAGAGAGACACGCAAACTCCAAATATACAGCAGCAGCAGCAGGCGTCGGGGTCGGGATCGAACCCACGGACCTCCTGTATACCAGGCGAGGTAGTTAACATCTCCTAGCCAACGTGGCGCTATCTGCAACACGTGCCTGATTGTCTATTATAACAGTCGGACGCGTGCGTGTTTCTTTTTTGGATTTATCCATCGGTTAAGAGCAGCAGAGACAACTACAGACCGCATATAACGGACGCAGTGGCCTTGCGCATTGTCCTGCAATGAATGGTCTTCTCGCGTCCAGGGAGGTCCTTGGTTGTTGTTGTTTTTTGTGTCCCAGCTGCGGCACAGAGGGCGCAGTGGTGACTGGCAGCCGGCGGGAACCTGGGTTCCACTGCCGACTTGTGTTTGTGTCTTCTACCCAACACCCCACTCCTCTCCCCCGTTCTGCGCCGGTTTTTAACCTCTGGTTTCCCGGGGAGAATGTCTCCCACAGCTGCGAGAGCAGGCCTCGCTACGCAGAGCTGACGTTTGTGTTCAGTTTGTTCTCCACCTCCGATCAGCACGGTTCGGGCTAACGCGAACGGTCGTGCCAAAGATTGCTGAACGTGCTGTTTGATTTCGATTTAAAGCTTTCGTGACTGCAAGGATTCATCTTCTATGGTTCTTTCGGTAAAGTCACGGAGAGTGGTTAATAAAATAATAAATTGCGTCATTTTATTTTATCAATTTATTATTTTATTCTCATTCTACGTGACTTTACCGAAAGAATCAAAGAAGGTGCTGTTTGGTTCTTTCGGGAAATAAGTCGCGTATGTGAAAATAAAAAAAAATAAGAATAAAAAATATAAATGGTCAAATTAAATCACGACGTTTTGGAAGCAACGCAAGCTTCCGTCACCAGGTGGGACAACCACAACAACAACAAAAAAATCACTTTCGATTTAAAGCTTTCGTGACTGCAAGGATTCATCTTCTTTGGTTCTTTCGGTAAAGTCACGTAGAATGAGAATAAAATAATAAATTGATAAAATAAAATAACACAATAATATTCTCACGACGTTTCGGCCACAACAAAAGCGGCCTTCATCACAACACAAGCGGCCTTCATCCGCTGATGAAGGCCGTTTGTGTTGTGGCCGAAACGTCGTGAGATTATTGCGTTATTTTATTTTATCAATTTATTATTTTATTCTCATTCTACGTGACTTTACCGAAAGAACCAAAGTAGAAAAAAATCACTGGAAATTACAGTAATTTTATATTCTTGGTGACTTTACCGAAAGGACCAAGAATATGAATCCCTGCAGTCGCGAAAGCTTTAAATAAAAATAATTTACAATAATTTTGTTGAGTGTTTTTGTTGCTGTGGTTGTGCCGCCTGGTGGCGGAAGATTGTGCTGCTTTCCGAAACGTCGCGATTTAATTTGATGATTTATATTTGTTATTCTTATTTTTTGTTATTTAATTTTTTTTATACCCACGTGACTTTTACCGAAAGAACCGAAGAGTATGGATCATTGCGGTCACGGAAACTTCAAATCTAGAGTGTTTGAACGTGCATGCATTTTTAACATGTTGAAGCATCCACTGTATTTTGTTACGCGTGCTATGGACACCAAAAGATTATACATTACTCCAAAATATAACAAAGGTCAAAAATATAGTTCATTCATCGTCACGTAATGCAGTGCCTTTCAAAGTCCTTCTGTTCAACATTGTTTTAAAGTGTGCGCGTGCGTGCGTGCGTGTTTGTCCGTGCCACAGTGCATCAGCCAGTAGTCGTCTCAGTCATCTCAGTCAGTCGACCCGTGGCACCTGCTGGGTCTGCCCCGTGACCTCCTGCCAGCGGGCGTTCGACGCTTCACGCGGCCTCAAGGTGCACGTGGCCTGGCACAAGCGTCGTGGTGACGTCACCGCCACTTAGTGGCGAATGGCGGTTGTTGTTGTTGTCTGTGTGAGTGTGTCTATGTAAGAGTGTGTCTATGTAAGTGTGTGTCTGTGTGTGTGTCTATGTGCTCGCTAACAGCACTTGCCCCTACAGTCTGTTAAGGTTATATGGGGGATCTTTACCTTTGTCTGTGTGTGTAGGGGAGCGGTGGCGCAGCGGTTAGCGCTACGCCGCGCTACGAACCCGTCGACCCGGGTTCGATTCCCGCTCACGGCCGCCAACACCACCGGTGACGATTATTTGAACCGGTCCTGGGCCTCCCCTAGGTCGACTCAGCACTTAAATGAGTACCTGGTGTAGCTGTGTGTAAAAACATCGCCACTGGGGAGACAAAGGCGGCCGGGCGTGGTGCTGGTAGCCACCCACCCCCTCGTGTGCCGTGCCGGCCTTCAAAGGTGCTCGCTAACAGCACTTGCCCCAACAGCCTGTTACAGGCTACACGGGGGGATCTTTGTCTGTTTTTGTGTATGTGGGCCTTCATAGGTGCTCGCTAACAGCACTTGCCCCTACAGCCTGTTACAGGCTACACGGGGGATCTTTGCCTTTTGTGTTTCCCGTGTGTGCTACCGGCGTCACGTGTCCTAAAACATTTGGCACTTAAATAAAATGAGTGACTCACATCGAGCATGTGAAAAAAAAGAATTCACTCATTTGTAATCAGACACATACAGATCAGCAGCAGCAGCAGCGATCATCATCATCGTCGTCATCGTCACCGCCTCCTGGAAGCAGACTCGACGCCCGGTGCTGGGTAAACTGCTGTTCCCCGCACAGGGACAGCTGCCACTGGGGGTGCCCCCTAGGCTAGACCACGCACACAACAGTTATCATAGCCCACCCCTGCTACTGGCAGCAGGCTAGACGGCCGCTCGCATAGCCGGGTGCTGGGTCAGCTGTTTGCCGCACAGGGACAGCTGCCACTGGGGGTACCCCCTGGAGCGACTTCCTTCGTGACGATCGCGCTAAGAGAACTTCTTTCACACCCTACGTAGCCAACCGGCGCTCAACCGTAGTTGCGGCGGAGGAGGGAAAGACAACAAACTAAACACAACAACAACAGCAGCAACAACAACAACAGCAACAACAACAACAACAGTAGCAGCAACAACAGCAACAACAGCAACAACAACAGCAGCAACAACAACAACAGCAACAACAGCAACAACAACAACAGCAACAACAACAGCAACAACAACAGCAACAACAACAGCAACAACAACAACAGCAGCAACAACAACAGCAGCAACAACAACAACTGCAACAACAACAACAGCAACAACAGCAGCAGCAGTAAGCAAGTAGTTCTACTGTGTATTATATATTCTTAGCTCTTTCGGTAAAGTCACGTTGAAGGGAAACAATAAAATAATAATAAAATATTTTTAATAATAATAAAATATTTTTTAATAATAAATTATATTTAATAAAATATTTTTTTTATTGTTTCCCTTCCACGTGACTTTACCGAAAGAGCTAAGAATGTGAATCACTGCAGTCACGAAAGCTTTAAATCAAAAAGTTCTACTGTGCTTTGAGATTATTGAGATTGTTTTGGCCGCTGTTGTGGTGACAGGCGCTGTCATCCGCGGCGATCCAGGTCGCTGCTGAACAGCATGTCAAGTTTGTGTGTTGGCTTATTTATTTTCGTTACCTTTCGTGTGTGTACCTGCCACTACCCTCACGTGTTCCTGTTGTAACTTTTTGTCGTTGTGACGTTATCACCCCAGTGGCCCCTCCCTACTCGACATGTGTGTGAACGAAGAAGAGCTTCACAGCTCATCGGATTACTCCTTGGCAGTCGAAATAAACATTCTGATTCTGGCTGGCGCATTGAGATTATTTAAGAGTATTTATTTTTTTTGTTGGTTTTTACGGCTGTTGTGAACCGTCCAAATGATCGGAGCCAATTTGTTGAGCTCGCTATCATTTGTGACGGCGGCCAGGTCGCTTCTGAACAACAAGTTGACGAATTCTCCTGCGGAGGGATGCTGGTAGGAACGTCGGGCTGCTCGGTCAATGGCCAGGGTCAACAACAACAACGGAGGCACCACCACGTGGTGTGTTCCGCACAATATGCCCGACTGTGAGGGCGGGCACAAGCCGGCGTGAGTAGGTGAAACGTTGAGTTTTATAAGGGGGGCACCACGGGGTGACCAGCCCCACCCTCCCCACCCAGCCCCTCCCCACCCTACCCACCCACCCTCCCCACCCTCCCCTCCCCACCCAGCCCCACCCCTCCCATGTTTGGATGCACGACGGACGGACGGACACAATAATCCCCTGTGGGCTGGTGGTGGTGGTGGTGTAGTAACCAGGAGGAGGTGTTCCTGAACAGTTATTATCACTCCGTGGGGCTTTGTCTGCTAGGATGAGGATGGTTTATTGTTGTTTATTGTTGTTTGTGTGTTGTTTATTGTTGTTTATTGTTGTTTGTGTGTTGGGTGTTTACCTTTCAAGTACTTGCCACTACTCTCGCGGGTTTAATGTGTTGTTGTTGTAACTTTCTGTCGTTGTGACGTTCTTACCCCAGTGTCCCCCTACTGGACATCTGCGAACAAAGAAGAGCTTCATAGCTCATCGGATTACTCCTTGGCGGTGCAAATACAGTATTCTGATTCTGTACGAAAAGTTGTGACGGTCACGTAACACTTCAGTCCCACGTTGCCAATAGCTTATGATTAAGTCGTCGTGAATGCACTGTGCTTGTTTGGCTCGGGGCTTATTGGCATGTTAAATGAGGGCTCAATGAGCAGCGAGCGTCAGCACCCCACCAGTCTCACAGAGACAAAGCTGCCCCGTGTAGCCGTCGACAGATCGTTTGGGGGGTAGGGGGCAGTGCTGTTAGAGAGCAGGAGCTCTCTGCGAAGGCCGGCACGGCACACACGAGGCAGACGGCGAGACAGCACCACCAGTGTGTAGTGTGTAGTGTAGTGTGTAGTGTAGTGTGTAGTGTAGTGTATGGTGTAGTGTAGTGTATGGTGTAGTGTAGTGTGTAGTGTAGTAGTGTAGTGTAGTGTTTAGTGTAGTGTAGTAGTGTAGTGTAGTGTTTAGTGTAGTGTAGTGTGTAGTGTAGTGTGTAGTGTAGTGTGTAGTGTAGTGCAGTGTGTAGTGTAGTGTGTAGTGTAGTGTGTAGTGTAGTGTGTAGTGTAAAGTGTAGTGTAGTGTGTAGTGTAGTAGTGTAGTGTAGTGTTTAGTGTAGTGTAGTAGTGTAGTGTTTAGTGTAGTGTAGTAGTGTAGTGTAGTGTGTAGTGTAGTGTGTAGTGTAGTGTAGTGTGTAGTGTAGTGTAGTAGGTAGTGTATAGTGTAGTGTAGTGTGTAGTGTAGTGTGTAGTGTAGTGTGTAGTGTAGTGTAAAGTGTAGTGTAGTGTGTAGTGTAGTAGTGTAGTGTTTAGTGTAGTGTAGTAGTGTAGTGTAGTGTTTAGTGTAGTGTAGTAGTGTAGTGTGTAGTGTAGTGTAGTAGGTAGTGTAGTGTGTAGTGTAGTGTGTAGTGTAGTGTGTAGTGTAGTGTGTAGTGTAGTGTGTAGTGTATAGTGTATAGTGTAGTGTGTAGTGTGTAGTGTAGTGTGTAGTGTAGTGTATAGTGTAGTGTAGTGTGTAGTGTAGTGTGTAGTGTAGTGTGTAGTGTAGTGTGTAGTGTAGTGTATAGTGTAGTGTGTAGTGTGTAGTGTAGTGTGTAGTGTGTAGTGTAGTGTGTAGTGTGTAGTGTAGTGTGTAGTGTAGTGTGTAGTGTAGTGTAGTGTGTAGTGTAGTGTGTAGTGTAGTGTGTAGTGTAGTGTGTAGTGTAGTGTAGTGTGTAGTGTAGTGTGTAGTGTATAGTGTAGTGTAATGTGTAGTGTAGTGTAGTGTGTAGTGTAGTAGTGTAGTGTAGTGTGTAGTGTAGTGTGTAGTGTGTAGTGTAGTGTGTAGTGTGTAGTGTAGTGTAGTGTGTAGTGTAGTGTGTAGTGTAGTGTGTAGTGTGTAGTGTAGTGTGTAGTGTTTAGTGTAGTGTAGTAGTGTAGTGTAGTGTGTAGTGTAGTGTATAGTGTAGTGTGTAGTGTAGTGTATAGTGTAGTGTGTAGTGTAGTGTGTAGTGTAGTGTGTAGTGTAGTGTGTAGTGTAGTGTATAGTGTAGTGTATAGTGTAGTATATAGCAGTGCATGGTGTAGTCTGCAGTCGACTCACTCACTCACAGATTCTCTCACTCACGGACTCACTCACGTATGGATTCACTCACTCACGGACTCACTCACGGACTCACTCACTCACAGACTCACTCACTCAGGACTCACCCACTCAGGACTCACTCACTCAGGACTCACTCAATCACTCACAGATTCAATCACTCACAGACTCACTCACGTATGGATTCACTCACTCACAGACTCACTCACGGACTCACTCACTCACAGACTCACTCACTCAGGACTCACTCACTCAGGACTCACTCACTCAGAACTCACTCACTCACGGACTCACTCATGTATGGATTCACTCACTCACGGACTCACTCACAGACTCACTCAGGACTCACTCACTCACAGATTCACTCACGCATGGACTCACTCCCCCCCCTTCCCTGCCAGAGAATTCGGGTCCACTTGGGGTGATCCGAGGAGCCGAGTGCATGGTGCAGCAGAGAAGACCTGGGGGTCTCATGCCTACACACGCACACAGACAACAAGGGTAGGTGAGTAGGTGAGTGGGTAGGTGAGTGGGTGAGTGGGTAAGTGAGTAGGTGAGTGGGTGAGTGGGTAGGTGAGTGGGTGAGTGGGTAGGTGACTGGGTGAGTGGGTAGATGAGTGGGTAGGTGAGTAGGTGAGTAAGGAGCCGAGTGCATGGTGCAGCAGAGAAGACCTGGGGGTCTCATGCCTACACACGCACACAGACAACAAGGGTAGGTGAGTAGGTGAGTGGGTAGGTGAGTGGGTCAGTGGGTAGGTGAGTGGGTAGGTGAGTGGGTGAGTGGGTAGGTGAGTGGGTGAATGGGTAGGTAAGTAGGTAGGTGAGTAGGTGCGTGGGTAGGTGAGTGGGTAGGTGAGTGGGTGAGTGGGTAGGTGAGTGGGTAGGTGAGTGGGTGAGTGGGTAAATGAGTAGGTGAGTGGGTGAGTGGGTAGGTGAGTGGGTGAGTGGGTAGGTGAGTGGGTGAGTGGGTAGGTGAGTGGGTGAGTGGGTAGGTGAGTGGGTAGGTGAGTGGGTAGGTGAGTGGGTGAGTAGGTAGGTGAGTGGGTAGATGAGTGGGTAGGTGAGTAGGTGAGTAAGGAGCCGAGTGCATGTTGCAGGCAGAGAAGACCTGGGTCTCATGCCTACACACGCACACAGACAACAAGGGTAGGTGAGTGGGTGAGTGGGTAGGTGAGTGGGTAGGTGAGTGGGTAGGCGAGTGGGTGATTGGGTAGGTGAGTGGGTAGGTGAGTGGGTGAGTGGGTAGGTGAGTGGGTAGGTGAGTGGGTAGGTGAGTGGGTAGGTAAGTGGGTGAGTGGGTAGGTGAGTGGGTAGGTGAGTGGGTGAGTGGGTAGGTGAGTAGGTAGGTGAGTGGGTGAGTGGGTAGTTGAGTGGGTAGGTGAGTGGGTAGGTGAGTGGGTAGGTGAGTGGGTAGGTGAGTGGGTGATTGGGTAGGTGAGTGGGTAGGTGAGTAACGGAGCAGAGTGCATGGTGCAGCAGAGAAGACCTGGAGGTCTCATGCCTACACACACACACAGACAACAAGGGTAGGTGAGTAGGTGAGTGGGTAGGTGAGTGGGTAGGTGAGTGGGTGAGTGGGTAGGTGAGTGGGTAGGTGACTGGGTAGGTGAGTGGGTAGGTGAGTGGGTGAGTGGGTAGTTGAGTGGGTACGTGAGTGGGTAGGTGAATGGGTAGGTGAGTGAGTAGGTGAGTGGGTAGGTGAGTGGGTAGGTGAGTGGGTAGGTGAGTGAGTGAGTGGGTAGGTGAGTGGGTAGGTGAGTGGGTAGGTAAGTGGGTGAGTGGGTAGGTGAGTGGGTGAGTGGGTAGGTGAGTGGGTAGGTAAGTGGGTGAGTGGGTAGGTGAGTGGGTAGGTGAGTGGGTAGGTGAGTGAGTGTTAGTGGTAGGTGAGTAGGTGAGTGGGTAGGTGAGTGGGTAGGTAAGTGGGTGAGTGGGTAGGTGAGTGAGTAGGTGAGTGGGTGAGTGGGTAGGTGAGTGGGTAAGTGAGTGGGTAGGTAAGTGGGTGAGTGGGTAGGTGAGTGGGTAGGTGAGTGGGTGAGTGGGTAGGTGAGTATGTAGGTGAGTGGGTGAGTGGGTAGGTTGAGTGAGTAGGTGAGTGGGTAGGTGAGTGGGTAGGTGAGTGTGTGATTGGGTAGGTGAGTGGGTGTAGGTGAGTAACGGAGCAGAGTTGCATGGTGGCAGAGAAGACCTGGGGGTCTCATGCCTACACACACACACAGACAACAAGGGTAGGTGAGTAGGTGAGTGGGTAGGTGAGTGGGTAGGTGAGTGGGTAGGTGAGTGGGTGAGTGGGTAGGTGAGTTGTATAGGTGATGGGTAGGTGAGTGGGTAGGTGAGTGGGTGAGTGGGTAGGTGAGTGGGTAGGTGAGTGGGTAGGTGAGTGGGTAGGTGAGTGGGTGAGTGGGTAGGTGAGTGGGTAGGTGAGTGGGTAGGTGAATGGGTAGGTGAGTGAGTAAAGTGAGTGGGTAGGTGAGTGGGTAGGTGAGTAGGTAGGTGAGTGGGTGAGTGGGTAGGTGAGTGGGTAGGTGAGTGGGTAGGTAAGTGGGTGAGTGGGTAGGTGAGTGGGTAGGTGAGTGGGTAGGTAAGTGGGTGCGTGGGTAGGTGAGTGGGTAGGTGAGTGGGTGAGTGGGTAGGTGAGTGGGTAGGTGAGTAGGTGAATGGGTAGGTGAGTAGGTGAGTGGGTAGGTGAGTGGGTGGGTGAGTGGGTAGGTGAGTGGGTAGGTAAGTGGGTGAGTGGGTAGGTGAGTGAGTAGGTGAGTGGGTGAGTGGGTAGGTGAGTGGGTAGGTGAGTAGGTGAGTGGGTAGGTGAGTAGGTGAGTGGGTAGGTGAGTGTGTAGGTGAGTGGGTAGGTGAGTGGGTGAGTGGGTAGGTGAGTGGGTGAGTGGGTAGGTGAGTAGGTAGGTGAGTAGGTGAGTGGGTAGGTGAGTGGGTAGGTGATTCGGTGAGTGGGTAGGTGAGTGGGTGAGTGAGTAGGTGAGTGGGTAGGTGAGTAACGGAGCCGAGTGCATGTTGCAGCAGAGAAGACCTGGGGGTCTCATGCCTACACACACACACAGACAACAAGGATAGGTGAGTAGGTGAGTGGGTAGGTGAGTGGGTAGTTGAGTGGGTAGGTGAGTGGGTGATTGGGTAGGTGAGTGGGTAGGTGAGTGGGTGAGTGGGTAGGTGAGTGGGTAGGTGAGTGGGTAGGTGAGTGGTTGGTGAGTGGGTAGGTAAGTGGGTGAGTGGGTAGGTGAGTGGGTGAGTAGGTGAGTGGGTAGGTGAGTAATGGAGCCGAGTGCATGTTGCAGGCAGAGAAGACCTGGGGGTCTCATGCCTACACACGCACACAGGCAACAAGGATAGGTGAGTAGGTGAGTGGGTAGGTGAGTGGGTAGGTGAGTGGGTATGTGAGTGGGTGATTGGGTAGGTGAGTGGGTAGGTGAGTGGGTGAGTGGGTAGGTGAGTGGGTAGGTGAGTGGGTAGGTGAGTGGGTTGGTGAGTGGGTAGGTAAGTGGGTGAGTGGGTAGGTGAGTGGGTGAG